>NW_018164976.1:501501-518553 GCF_001263595.1 Phalaenopsis equestris | reverse complement strand
ATATATATATATATATATATATATATATATATATTAATTTAAATTATTTAAAAAGAAAAACCAATAGAGGTATCCTACTTAGCGGTTGGAAGACATTCGTAAACTGTTGTAGGAGCCGCTGGACCTCTGTTGGAAACTTTGTCAACTCTAAATCTCGAATCTCTCTAGTGCTTTGTAACTCCACCAAATAACTCAGTCTTGCTCCCCGAATCGACTTTACTATGGTTTTGAGCGACGCTATGGTTTTGCATAAGCCAACATCTCTTCTCAGTATCACATTCGTACCCTTCACTTGGAACTCCATCGTTAAGGACTTTCAATCCACCATCATCTCTCTCAATGTTCGCAGCCACTTCATCCACAAAATCACATCTGTGCTACCCAAATCTAAAGGAAGTAAGTCTTCTACTACTTGTACGCCATGTAGTGTCAAAACCAACCCCTGCAAATTACTCGACTTTTCTCCACCTTCCCTGTCCCCATCACGACGTCGAAGCTCCCTGTAGTCACTAGCTTCAACCCTAGCTTCCAAAACCTGATTTGAGATAAAGTTATGTATGGTCCCACTATCCAACAACATCACAACCGGTTGTTTCCCGATCCATCCACTCACCTTCATAGCGTGATTTGTGGTAGGTCCCACCACCGAATTGAGGGACACCTCCGCCGCGTCCAAATGCAGATGCTCCATCTTCGCAGCTTCCTCACTCTCGGTATCCTCCTCCTAAATTAAAAGCACCTAAAGAGCGCGCTCCTTGCAACAGTGTCTTGGGAATATTTCTCGTCACAGCGATAACACAATCATTTGGCTCTTTTGTCATGCACTTATACATCTATGAAGCGCTTGAGATTACCCCCGGATCGAGTTCCTATAGTCCTTCAGCGTTTCTTTCTGAAATGACACCATCTGGGTCCTCGGTGTCGTGGTTGTCACGGTGCTCTTGAAGAGTCCTCCGGTGTTGCCACCTTTGTCGGTCTTCTTCACCTGTTTCTTATCCTCCATCATTTGGGCGAGCTTCATCATTTCCCTCAATCTTCATTGTCTCAAGGGGCAGATGACTACTCGTATGTCGGGTTTTAGGCCTTTCAAAAAGTTCCCTTCTAGTTCTGCTGTAAAAATCCTCCCCAACCTCCTTGACAAGAGCTCAAACTTCTCCTGGTATTCCATAGTCGTCCCCTCTTAAGTCAAGGCATAGAATTGCTCATATAGGTCTCCTTCCTGAATAACACGGAAATGCTCCAACAAGCAATCCTTAAACTCCTCCCATGAGTGCATCGGATACCTTACCTCCATCCACTGGAATTACGCTAAAGCTTCCCCTCCAAGCATAATCCTGCTTCCATGAGCTTCTTTTCGAAGTCAACCCGTTGATTGCAAAATATCGCTTCACCTGATACACTCATCCATGTGCATCATCCCCTTCGAAGATTGGCATCTTCAGTTTCCTGACCCTTACATCTCCACCCTAACTTCCTCTCCCTCTAGAATTTCCCCCAATGTATCTAGAATGAAACTCCCTTTGTGGTCATAGGCATATCCCACTCCATATTCCCTTCTTCCTCCATCATACTCTTCTGTGCCCCTTCCAACATCCCTTCTCCAATTTTCGGCCCATCGCCCTCCATCGGAATTCTCCACTCCCCCTCCTCTCAGAGTCCTAATGGGACGCTTTTGTAGGTAGATGATGTCTTTTTCGTTGTTTTCTCGCTTGATCTCCTTCCCTTTTGACTTGCCAAGGATTCCATAAACAACTCTTAGTTAGGGTTTACAACTGGAGCGAACGGCACGGCCTTGATTGCATCTTCATGAGCTATTTTATCATCTGCATTTCTCCTATGCCTTCAAATCCATCATTCATTCAACTTACAATAAAATAAAATTTGTCCTATATGGTAGTGAACATTTCTTCTATTCGGATTTGCTCTAACTCTCCTTCTAGCGCATGAACTTTCTTTGTTGTCATCCCACCAAGATCTATGCTCTAATACCAATTTGATATGTCTCGCTACCAAAATCAGCAAACAAAACACAACGAAACGACAATAGATAGGTGGAAGAAATACAAGCAACGGTTGTTCTTACGAAAATTAAAGGAAAATAAGTAGGATACAAAGATGATTTACTTTCGAGAGATAGATCGGCTCTCCCACACCCTAGACATCGCTAAGAACACCATCAAAAGAAGAAAACATAGCAACCAACAAAATAATGCATAAAAGAAAACAAAACCTAGATTCCCCCTTAATAAAATCCTCATACAGCATTAGAAAATTTTCCTTCTAAACTTCCCTCCAAACTCCCCTCAAATTTTCCTCCTTGAGTATGTGATTATAGCCTAGTGGGCCCCACTTGCTCCTTTCCTTCCTCTGCCGTGGCACGGGATCGCTCGGCTGCTTCCTGAGAAAAGTACCGGCACTTGGCTGCTTCGCGTGAAGCGAATCAGCTGGCTTCTGCCGCGGGCCGGTTTTTTGGCAACTGACCAGTCTTGGATGGACCGGTCCGGTTCCAGGCATAACAACACACTAAGCAACAAACAAGTTTTTGTATTATCTATCCCCGGCTACCAACAATTCTAAACCACGAAAATTTCCAATTTCAATGCCCAAACATTTCAGCAGGCTTACAGCTTACACAGCCTAGTTATGAATGTTAGAGGGAAGTAGGATCCGTCTTATGCAAAGTAAGAAGGGTTAGTTCCCGAAATAAAAGTGGCCCAATTTTCATTACCGTGAACAGTTTTTAAAACTGCTGTTTCAGTTTTAATTATTTGCTGTGAAGGGAAGCAAAATAGATGGAAAAAATAATAAACATTTGGGCCCCTAAACCTATTCTCCTTTTAAGGAAATATACACCATCAATTGGAGAGTGAAAAAAGTTTAGAAGATTTCAAAATCAACGAGAAAAACAGATTAAAGCAACGACCAGCACGTAATTTACTTATTAATTTTCACATTCTTGTTATTTGATCAATTCTATGCTTGAAAAATATGTTTGAATCGAATCGAGCAATTCTATCAAGAGGATATCCAAAAAAATTGATCAGTCTCATTTAAAATGAGGAACCCATTAAATAAGATGAGCTATTGGGAACTAAGATTCCAAAGATAAGTAGCCATAAAGGAGGTTTCGTACCTAAGTTTACAGGCTGGATAGCTCCACAGGGAAGACTTTTAACGTTGACAGCTTCTCAATAGCAATGCTATTCAGAGACTCACATGCATGCTCGGATAGATTTAAATGTCCTTCATTGACTTGTCCCATCAATTCTTAGACTATTCACCAAAATCCTTTCCAAGGAGGTAGAGAAAATTATAATGAAATGAATGTCTCCTTATCTTTCGAATCTTAGTTCAAATGTCCTCTAGACACCAATTCAAATAGGTAAAATGATTATTAACAGCTGGTCCTTCATGTTGGGTTGCCAATGCACTCCTAACTGAACAAGGAAGATTAGCAAGGATTTTCATTGAGATTAAAATCACCAATAGATCAATATAGTTGTATTTTTTTTATCTGGAAAGTTCAACTCGATTCTTGAAAACTTCCAAGTAGATTAATTCATCAACAAGGGTCTTAGCCCAAATAATTATCTCCTATGTACCGTCTTTGACAATAAAATTCAATCGCACGCCTTCACAAACATCATAAATGAGCATTTTAGGTCCGGTATCAAGCCCACTGCCAGTTTCAAATTAGTCTACATACTGCCTTTGAACTTCAAGCAAACTTTAGGATAATAAGACATCAAATAAGGCTAGATTTCACAAAAAAAAAAAATTAGAAATGCATAAAATTTAAAAGAATCTGAAAAACATACTAGCTAGAAAGATTTTAAAAATAAAAATAAAAAAAAAGTACCAAAATAAGTCTGACGGGCTGAAGAAAATAGTAACACCAGAATCATATGATCTCCCCCCACGTCTTCCTCGATTGTCATCATCACTGTGAAAATGAAAAAGGCAATGGAATATGAAGATTAAAATGCATAGTTACCATGACAGCAAAAAAAGGAGGATCTAATATTTGATTTAAGAAAAGGTGGAAATACAAAGATGTTGGAAACACCTTCTGCTTGAAACAAGGGCAATTATTGTTGTGTATACCAGAACAATTGACATAATAAGTGCTGTCCCAAAAGAAACCCTGATTATGTACTCGCCTGCTCCCTAAGAATGAATGCAAGGTAAGAGGCATGTCAAAATCCTTGAGAGCAAAAATTTAAGTATGAGATACTAATTATTAAAATTTTCTAACAGGCAAAGGAAGCACCTTCAATTTATCCAGCAAAGGCTCGAGTTTCATTTGAAAAGATTTGGCAGCAAGTTTTGAACGATAATCCTTTGGGAAAACATAAAGAACATCGCCTTCATCTGAAACCTATGAATACATCTTGAAACAGATTTCCTTATGAGGAGAAGAGAAACAAAGAGCGAATAAATTTCAAGCACCTTGAAATTGAAATGTAACATGATTTTTAAGGAACCTTCTGAGGGAAAAAAAATCAAGTTTAAAGGGAAAAAAATACGTAATTGAAAAAAATATGTTGAAGAATACATAACACATTAAAAGCAACAAAAATGGAGCAGGCATATGTTCAAGCCATAATTGATCATCTAACAATTAATATAGGATAGTAACTATAGGCCAATGTCACACTTTTTGTAGAGACCGAACAATACAACAATGCCAAAGTGGCATGTAGGATATTCAATATCGGATCAAATATAACAATAATAAATCAAGCTGGAGGAAAAAGTAGAAACATAAAGCTTAGAGTGAGAAGTTTTAAGATTTGATTAGAATGCCAGAACATACAAGAATATGCCAATTATTGCATGTCATGATCACCCTATGAACCCCTATTTAAAGGCTTAGATCAAGGCAACATAAGTAAAATTACATACCAAACATTAACAGGTGCTTCTTGTAAGATTAATGAACTTAGCTAGTTTTTAACTATTTAATTATAAAAAGTATAAATACTGATTATCAAATAAGAGGAAAATTCATGTGAGCTCATCTGCCAGCTTCACTTAAGCTAGTCAAATTATGGCAAGTTGCTCTGAACTTGGACGAGTAGCTTTGGTAAGTTGGGTCAAATAGAATTTGTGGAAAACTGAATGTCCGCCAATTTTGTCTACATCAATGTTTCGCCAAACACAACTCCACATTTTTTAGTCACCTCATGAGACTCCATTGATCCATGTGATTAGTACTTTATAGTAATTCTGTAATTATTATTTTACCTACTTATCAATCCGCAGATTGTGATAATCATTCTTATCTGATTTTGTATGCCAGAACAAAATGCCCATTAACTTTCTCCAGTTCTTAAAATATCAAAGTTATAAGCTTTCTTTAGCATTTCTATAAGTCACAGCCTTCATTGTTGCATTGCATAAAACTTTCATTACCGCAAGTCTGTACTTTTCATCTAATCTTCCCATTTGTAGCCTTTATCGTACAGCCTTTTTTTATCCTTCCTCTTTACAAACAACTGCAACCATATTATTTCTTCCCATGGACCAAAAAATAGGCATTTTCCCTTGATCCTCTGATCACGTGGAACTGAAGCTGGCAACACAGATCCAATGGAAGAATGACAAAACAGTCGTGCAACTTATCATTTGAAAGGAAAAAATAACCTCCAGTGATCACAATTGATTTACACCTTTTAAGCGAAAAAGAAAATTGGGCCATTAATTTCACACCAGAACTCAACAAGGAGATCCTATATTCAATAATTGGGATGAATAGGAATCTATAGTGATGTCCCAATTATGGGACTATATGGTTACCTGAAATAAATGACACCCAAATGTTCCTTCTCGGCAAAAAAAAAATGGATAACCTAAATCAAATGTATAAGAAAGTTCCTGATACAGCCCAAAACTATACAGCCAATACCAAAATATCGGCTAAGAGGAGAATGGTCAACACATAATCATCCGATCTACAACAAGATTTGCAGGAAAAGATGAATCATTACCAAGGTATCAAAATGGAATATAATAAAAATGAAGCCCACATTGAAAGGATTATTTAGAAAGAGCAAATTTATAATTGGCTTGTTATATTAAATATCGAACTTGATATTGTACAATAACAACAAGAAGTCTTTATCCCACTAAGTGGTGAACTTGATATTGTACAATAACAACAAGAAGTCCTTATCCCACTAAGTGGAGTCGGCTCCATCAATCCTTTTTCTTCATTGTGTCCTATTGAGTGAGTTGGCTACATCAATCCTTTTTCTTCATTGTGTCCTATTGAGTGTCATATTTTCATTTAATTCTAATAAATTAAGATCATTTTAATACAACATGCCCAAATTTTTTTAGGTCTAACTCGCCTTTCTTAACATAAATCAAATCTAAAATAATTGTTCTCCCAACATGGTCATCAAATGATTGACATTTAATGTGACCAATAAGGAGATTATCTCTAATGTTTTCTACCACTAGAGCTACTCCAACCCTTTCACGGATATATTCATTTCTCATTTTGTCTATAATGTGACCAATAAGGAGACTGTCTCTAATGTTCTCTACCACTGGAGCTTCTCTTTTACAGACCAACATTCTACACCATATAGCATCGCAAGTCTCACCACTATCTTATAATTTTTTTCTTCGAGTCTAAGTGGTACTTCCTTATCACACAATATGCATGACGCATTCCTCCACTTCAACCATCTAACTTGAATTCTACTAATAACATCACCATCTATATCACAATAACTTTGAGCAAAGGGCCTGAGATATCCAAAACGTTCACTCATTTTAATGACTTGATCACCCATTTTTACAACCCCACCAAAAGAACTACTATTACAAAAATTACATTACATGTATTCAGTTTTAGATCTACTCAAACGAAATCCTTTAGTTTCAAAGTTGACCACCATAATTAAAATTTTTCTTGAACTCTCTCTAGTCTTATCCAAAAGAAGGCTATCATCAGCGAAAAACATACACCAAGGTATATCCTCTTGTTAATATCCTATAAGAACATTCATAATTAAAGCAAAAAAGATATGGGCTTAAGGATGATCCCGATGTAATCCAACTGAAATAGGAAAATAATTGGTCAATCCTCCTTATGTTCAAACACAATTAAGAGAACTATTATACATATCTTTAATGACTTGAAGGTAAGCAACATCAATACATTGCTTTTCTAGAACTCTCCAAACTACTAATCTTGGAAGAAGAATTTTGATACTGTAAAAGTAAAAAATGTCTTAGAAATGAGGATTTACCTTCCTAAATGAAATCATACCAATCATTCGGATGGAAGAAGGGAGAAGGGGAGCTATGATTGCTAAGAACAGCATAGAAGGTTTAACCCTATGACAAAGGCAATCATCATCATACCATGATTTAAAACCCTTGTAGTTCGATGAGCACACGCAGCCGCACCCAACAAAAATGGTCTATAGAAATTATTTATGAAGCACATATTGTCAGAAAAGTTTACAAAAGAAAATTGTTGGAAGCTTCATGGCAAGCCAAAAACTTGATAACATTAAAAGGAGAAGTAAATAAATAGAGGCATGAATATGCAACACATTGGAAAAAAAAAAGTAAGAAAAAGAATTTTCGATTGAATTTAAGAAATTCAAAAAATAAAAATAAGAAACAAGACTCTGATGATAAATACTTGTTATTTTGCATTCTCAAACATTGCCTCCTCTTCTCATGCTTTTAATGTATTAGAGATGCCCAATCCCAACTCCTAAGTAACGAATCCAAAAACTATATTTAACATTCTCATCATTAATGTAATAATATTATAAGAAGAGTTGAAATATTCCATAGTTTATGAATTGTCCTACGTCTTTGCATAACTTCAATGTGAAGTTATATTTTCATTCATATAAATGATGATGGTGGTAGACTGAATTGGTTGGACGTGTTACAAATCAGGAACTACAGAGTTGCAAAAGAGTTTGAGAGTTATAAAATTTATGGAGTCAAAACATTTAAAGAATGGAGTAACAAATCAAGAGCTGAGTTACCGAGAGGGAGTTAAAAAAGTTGGAAAAAGGGAATTCCAAATCAAAAGCTAGAGAATTGCAAAAGAGTTTTAAAGTTACAAATATTGTAGAAAGTTATGAATCAAGAGCTTAAGGATTACAAAGAACTAAGTGTTGTGTCAATTCCCTTATAACTTTCCTAATTTTCATTAACGTTATAAGTTTTGTAATGGATATTTAAGCTATAATACGTACAATGATAATATGAAATAATGATAATGTGTTGTTTTGTGAGATATTAATAGTAGCTTGGTGGCACTACCATAAGTAGGTTTGGTGAATTCCTTTAGTCAACTTAGTGGGTTATTGGGTTCAATTAAATTTAAATTTCAATCCCTTTATATTATTTGTTTATAAATTAAATTGCATTTTTTTTCATATTTCCACCAGTACTATCATTGTTTTGCTTGAAGGAAGTGGGTCAACCACTCCTTCATGTGGTTGAGAACATCCAATGTCTTATCAATCTTCCATCAGACGATTGCAATTACACATAACTACCATTATCAATCGAGATTTTAAATTTTCCTTCATCCATATCTCACACTCTATCTTTCAATTATTGTTTTCCACCTACAAACTTCTTTTATCCCTCTCAAAATGTTGACCCAGACTTTTATTGGTCATGATCTCTATCAATTTTGCCCCTGTTAAACCCATGAACTGGTAGTAATATTATAGTTCTTTGATATTTGAAACAGAATTTAGTCAAGTTGATATCACTAATTCAATTTCAAGAAATATTAAATACTAACATTAAAGGTGTACACTATAAAAGCAATATTCAATAATAGATGCACTCTAAGAGTGTCACAACCCGGCCCGGGAAAATAGAATTAACTAAAGTGAGTACGGACTGTGAAAGATATTTCTAACATTAATACTAATCCACAATAACATTCATATAAAAAAGAGTCAATAAATTGATGGTACACATGTAAGCAATCTTCTAATAAAACACATAATATAATACAGTCTAATACATTAATACAAGTAATACAGTAAAAGTGACATAACATAAAAAAAAATAAACCATCACCCATCCTCCACATACCCTCTCATGTAATAAAACTCTCCTATCAGACATCTACATCTAGAGGATCTTTTTCTAAAATAACAGTTAAATAAATGGTTAAATTAAAGTAATTCAATGAATAATTACTAATTTATTATGCATTAAATATTATACAAATGTCAAATATGATTTTTCATGAATAATCATGTTGGTCAAACAATTAAATTTTATTTATAAAATATGTATTTATCATTATCTCACTTTTCTTTAAACTAATCAATTACCATTTTTTATTTCCCTTCGTATTTTAATTTTAGAAACCTTATCACGAGAACCAACAAAATGTACCAATAAATGTACAACATTTATAATTTGTATCATAAAGATATGCATTTACCATTTGTATCATAAACATACGACATTATTATTTCCTTTAACTTTAACGGGTACAATAGCATCCATTACTAGTACCAAAAGGGGTAACTCCTAATAAACTTAACATTAATTTTTTTTATTTCCAATTATTTCATTCATTTAAATTATTACTTTCATTTATCTTTCATTTTAATGCAGAACAAAAGGCAAATGAATTGAAATCATAAAATAATTATTTCTGTTTCATTTAATTCTACCAATTGTAAATGTGCTTTTAATATGTATAAACAATGAAACATTTAAAATAAAATAACTGAATTTAATGCAAATAAAACAGTAATTAATCATTTTAACCTTTCAAAGACATCCTTATAAGATTAATCATCCACTTTACTTCCTCTTACTATCACCACCTCTTTATCTCAGCATATTTTGCACAAATCACGATCCAAGACCCTAATTCGTTGAATCAAATTTCTCTTAACCACTGATTAAATTCATTATATTTTACTAAATCCTACTTGCAGCCAAACAGCCCCTAAATCAAGCAGTTAAGATTACCTCATACCAAAGAATACTTGGGATTTACATAGACTTGATGATGGTAATAATCCATAATTCTGTTCATGAATAAAATCATTTCAAATAGCAACCATCTATAGATTTTCTTCACATAATTGTTGAGCATTTTATGCTCATTAGAAGGCCCCATAAACCCATAGAACCAAGTCATTATTTTTCTGATTTTATTTTTCTGATTTCTGGTGATAGAATTAGTATTATTCTCATGAACTTGCTAAAAAGAAAATTACAAAACATGCAAATATAAGCATACCTCCAAGAATCCATCAGTATCAGCGGCAATCGCCTGAAGAGCTCTCTCAGCCTCGTTTAACTTTAGTCCTGCCCTGCTCGACACATCTCCAATCGTAACCCTTCCTCCGTACGAATCAATGGCATCCATTGCCCGCTTCCGCACATCGGACGTCAGCTTATCCGTCTCCACTCGGCCACCCGGCCTGATTCCATTGGGCAACTGCACGCTCGCACGAAACGACGAAGGATATACCCTAATTTTTGATGAAATCAGAGAAATTCGCACTCTGCGAATGGTGGGAAGCAGAGAGAAGCGAAGACCTGCGGAAGGGACTCCGATTTGGGCCCAGCGTTTTGAGCGATGGGATGGAGTGGATGAGTCACATGAGTTGCGGGCAAGCCTTGCTGCGGTGACGTTGTTAGAGGTTGAAGCCATGGTTAAAAAGAGACTACAGAGAGCAGGAGATTGAACATTCGCCATGGATGGAGGGAGTAGCGGAGAGTTTGTCGTTTTTCTCCTTCGGTGCGCTTCCGGCGCAGAGGACGCGCAGAGGACGGCAGTGAGTGGCACGAATTTTCTCGAATGAGTTTTGATTTCGATCAGGCGAGCAGAATTTTTAATAAATAGGATATCTGTTAATTAATTTGTATTTCTTTGTAATATTAAATATTTTTTTATTTTTTAAAAAAATATTTAATAATAAAAAATATAAAATAAGACAGTTTTTTTCACACACCCCCCTATGAAGAAATGGAGCACATCTCCTCCACCCTTAGCACTACGATAGAAGAATAATATCTTGGTGAATGAGTTGAACAGTCTACTTGCTCGTTGTTCGAAAGCAACTCCTGTCGGGCTCGTTAAGCAACTCATGTTCGACTTGTTCATTAAATAAATGAGTCGAACACGTATAAGTTTTTTAAACTCGAATTGTAAACGAGTCGAACAAGAACAATTTTTCATTTGTTCGTGGAAATAAAGAAATTATACAAATTAATATATTATATATATTTATATTCAAGTTTAAATCATAACAACTCGTGTGTTTTTGTGGTTCTGTATATTTTATTTTATGAAGTTGGTGCAAGTTCGAATCCAATATCCTCATTTATTTTTTAAAATTAATTCTAATGAGCCAATTTTGAGCTGAAAGCCCGAAAAATGAAAAAAGAAATATTTAAATCGAGTCAAACACGGGCATACTATTCACTAGCCGATTTCAAACACAAGCTAAGTCTAAGCTCACTTAAGCTTAGCACGTTTTCAGCCCTAGTTTGGGCCAATTGCAATTGTTCGAGGAAGCAACTGTGAAGCTGTTGCTTTTCAAAAAATTGCTAAGGCTATTACAATTTATTTATTTTTAAAAAGTTTGACCGCACCTTTCTAGCAGCTACCACACTTTAACAGCTCAATTTGAAAAAAAAAATATATTGATAAGAGGGAGTCCAACCACTCACAGAGGAAGGAAGCCTGCTCCTGATCTATACTCAAATCGCAAGGAGAAACTTTTTTTTGAATTAATAGTGTTGATAAGAAGACGGGGTTATATTAGTATTTTATCATTTCAATGTTTTAATTATTAGTCCTAAAAAACATTAAAAAAATTTATATTTAAATATTAATTATGTTTTACCAATCGCAATTTACAATAATGATTATGGGGATGTTGTTTTTAAACGACCTTTGCTGAAAGGTAAAGCGCACTAGAACGAAACAAAGTCTTAGCGCCTGCAACATCATTTGGATATAGTGTTTAGTATGTGTTTTAGAAAAGTCGGACGTGATACATAATAATGTGGGTCGTGTTTCATCTTTCATTTATATTTGCCTTTTACTGCCCTATCTTGGGCTCTTCTCGTGTCCCGCTCTCCCCTTTAGCGCGAGCTCTTCACTATCGTGTTTTGCGCTCCCCAATCTCGAGATTCTACCCTAAAGTGGTGGCAAGGGTTTGCCTTTCTTCTCCTCTCCTTATCTCTTCCCTTCTTCGGCTTCGTTTAGTTCATCTGCACTCCGTCAACCCACGTATTCTCTACTATTATATGTTCTGTTATTTTGATTTTTGATCATTGTAGCTTATCTGGCCTCTATTTGGTTGATGATTTTTGGGTGGTTGTGCACTGGTGTTGAATTTTGCATGTTCTGTGATTTGTATATTGCGGCTTTTTTAAAGTGGTGGTGTTATGGTGGGTTGTTTTATCATATTGGCATCTTTATTTTCTATTCTATTTGATTGTTTCCTTTATGTGTGTTCTATTTGGTTTGTGTGTGATATTGTGTAAATGTTGATGTCTTGATGTGTTGTTGTGTTTGTGTGTGGAGGTGGTGTTGTAGATGTGTGGATGTGTGGAAGTGTTGGTGCGTGGTTGTGTATTGTGTGGATGTGTGGAGGTGTTAGCATGTGATTGTGTTTGTGTAGAGGCGTGGAAGTGTTGGTGTGCAGTTGTGTGTTGTGTGGAGGTGTTTGTGTGTGGTTGTATTTTGTGTGGAGGTGTTGGTATGAAGGTGTTGGTGTGTGGTTGTGATTTGTGCTAATTTCTTCTCTTGTCAAATATTTATGTTTTGTTTTTTCTATGACAATAAAGCAATAGTCAAGACAAAATAAGATGATTCATCAGCTATGTGGGATAAGAAAGTCAAACTCACATTTTGCGACATCTTTCTTAAGGAGGTAAAACTGAGAAATAGACTCACTACCTATTTTAACGATAAAGGGTGACAGAATATTATAAAAACGTTCAAGGAAATGAAGAGAAGGGAATATGATAGGATGTAGCTCAAAAATAAGTGTGATCATTTGAAAAATTATTGGAAAATTTGGAAGGAATTTAAACGATGATCCACGGGCTTTGGTTGGGATCCAATCAAAAAGACTATTGATGCTTCAGAGGAATTGTGGGCTGAGAGAATGAAGGCGATAACATATCCATGTATGACTTTCTTTTCCTGAACTATATGAACATATCCATGTCCCCTTATATTGCAGGTGGTGTCAACCGCCAAGAAATTCAAATTCAGTGGTATTGACCCTGATTTGGAAGAGAAGTTGGACTGTATGTTTCATGGGGTTGTGACAATGGGGAATAATGCTTGGATCCTTAGTGAGCAAGGGTTTGCAGGCATACCTGAGAATTTGGATGTCGAGCATGCAACTAGGATCAATGAAGGCCTCAGCCCAAAACCAATTAAAGTTGAGTCCACATGCAGGTCAAAGCGTCTAAGGGTAACGAAAAAGAAAAAAAGATCGGGCTACTTTCATTAGAAGACAAATTTTAAAACTGGTGGCTTCATGCACCAGTGAACCTTGAACTTCACTAGCGATCTTCATTGAACAAGTTATTAGAGTACTGGAGGCAAGTCCATAAATTTATGCGGACAAGTCGTTATATTTGTACTCCAAAAAGTTGTTTGAGGACCCAACTCCTAGAGAGCTCTTCATGAAGATGCCCCTTGCCCGTAGGGTCAGTTATATATGTTTTTTTATGACAGTAGGGATGCTTTATTTTATTTAGTTATCTTTGCACTATTTATATTTATTAGGGATGCTTTATTTTATTTAGTTATCTTTACACTATTTATATTTATTTCCAGCAGGTTTATAGAATTCATGATTTGAATGTTTTTTTTTCTTGCAACAATGTTAATGCCATTTCGGATGTTTGTCTTTCATTATACACTTTGCAATTCATTATTCAAAGTTTATTTAAGCTGTTTGATTCACATCTCTTACCTAAACAGAGCACTTGTTTAACATGAATTCATAATGAGAGAGACGTAGAAAGAGAATTGTGGCAGTAGTATGTTTGATGTACTAGCACTGCAACTCATATGTAGATTGGTCTCCCGACATAACATCATCTTGCATTGGTGATAAATGGGCTGGGGAGCTACTTGAAGGACACCCTACAAGATTCAATAACATATTTCTAATGTATAAACCATATTCATAGATCCTCTAAATGAATTACATAGAAGTCATGGACTTCATGGCTCGTCTAAGTTGATAATGAAAGAGGAGTTAGTAATAATCCTCTACATTTTGTCACATAATGAATTAACGAGAGAAGTGATATAGCAATTTCAACATGCATTGGAGACAATCAATAAATATTTTTCAGTGGGGAACGATCGATGGAACACATGCAGATGCATGTGTTTCTAATAATGAAATGATTGCATTTATTGGGTGGTGTGGATCACCAACACAAAATGAGATGGTTTTATGTGATTTTAACATGTGTTTTACTTTTGTTATGACTGTTTGTGAAGACAATACATGACAGTCGTATATTTGCTTTTGCCACAAGAAATTGAAAGCACAACTTCCCTCACCCACCTTTAGGTTTTTTCAACTATAAATTGTATTTAGATATTTTTAAGTTCATTACTGATTATTGTATTTGTGGTAGGAAAATACTATTTGGTCGATGTTGAATGTCTCTTACAAAGTGGGTATCTGAAGCTATTTTCGAACATCAAATATTACATTCCCGACATTGAAAGATCCAGTAATGTTGTTCAGGGTAGTAAAGAAATGTTTAACAAGTGACGCTCATTCTTACGCATTGTGATTGAAATAAAATTTGGAGTGTGGAAGAAAAAATGGTTCATACTGCTTGATTTGCCGACATATCTATTTGTAAAGCATGTGCAAATTATAGTGACCACAATGACTCTCCATAATTATATTCAACGACATCATTCACGCAATGACGTAGGCTTCAACATGGCTAATGATGATTATTTACATGTCCGTCCTGAAGCATTTGAATATCACATATGATAATCTATATCACAACAGAGGCAAAATCACATGAGGGTTACACCCAGGATGACAAAAGTACTGTGAAAATGATTGAATTGAGAGAACAAATTACAAACTCTATTGTTGCATGTTGAATGAATAGATTATATATAGTTTTTCTTATTGCTACTTTATTTATGAGGGATGGTGAAAGCTATTATTTTTTGTTGTATCAATGTTTTATCAAATCATTTAAAATTTGAAGATATTTTTATTTTTCGTTTCTTTGTATGTATTATTCCCCACTTAGATGGTCGAAGAGGCAACATGGATATAATATGGTATATAAATATTTATTGCATGTTTATTTTTTTTTTTATTTTTTTAGAGATCAATGACGATACATTCGATCTTAAGTGTTCTTCTAGATGACATTTTTGTCTCAACTGGTTCTTATAATATGCAAAATCTTAATGAAGACAACCAGATATCCTTTCATTTTTTTTAGTGTCTTGCTTTTCTGGATGAGATATTTTTTTTGTGATATGTATATGTGACACATTCGTGTTTTGAAGGCAACCAAGAACTTTAAAGTTCCATGGTAACTTAATGCCAGATACATAGCTACGAGACTAGTGATGTCAAAACAACTCGTTGTTGGCAAACAACTCGTGTTCGGCTCGTTAAGAAGCTCGTGTTTGGCTCCTTCGCTAAGTTAACGAGCCAAATATGAACAACACGAACAAATACTTGTTCGTTCGTGTTTGACTCAAAATATTTGATGAGTAATATTTAAAAAAAAAATTAACTACAAGGCTAGAAAGATTTATAATCAATTAAAAATATTAATTAAGAATATATAATAAAAAATATTATATTAGATTCAAATGATGTTTTAAATATTGCCTCAATCCTTAACATCTTATGACTACTTGATTAGGTTTGTCAAAATGACTCTTTGTTCGTGAACGGCTCGTGTTCAGCTCACTAAGTAAACGAGTCACGCTTGTGTTCTGCTCGTTTACACCTCTATACGAGACAGTTTTACAGGTGCCCACGGAGAATCACAGAGAACGGTGACTTTTTTTGGTGGACAGATAAGCTGGAAGATTATACCATCGAGAGTGATTGTGCATGAATGTATCCCTGTAGGACGACTTAACTCGTGACATACGTCGTAAACATTTTAAAAATAATATTATCATATTATTAAATATTATTTTAATTATCATTTTCTTAATTTTAGTAATCATGATATTAGTAAGGTGTATTTTTTTTTGTAATGTTTTGCATTAGATTTTTGCATCTAAAGTTTAAAATATATTGATACGACAGTTATGTTGCAAACAACATTATTATACATGAGCAAAATAATCATTTGTCTAGAAGTAACTGAAATAAAACTATTTTAAAAATACAAAAAATAAAGAAATGGTCAAGTTTTTCACAACAGCTTATTAGAGTTTAGGGTGGTCTAAATAGACCCTTTGTTTGTTTTCAACAACCTTTTTATACTTCTTTTGAGCGGAAAAATTTTACATTAGTACTACGCGCGTAGAGTAACATGCGTAGCCAATGAAATTATGTCACGACACCCCATGCGATAGGAAAAAAAAATAGTGCAGTAACACGAGAAATATTCCCCCCATGTTATTTATGTGTTATTGTGTGTTATTCATGTGTCATTGTGTCATGACAATATTTCTGATGTTATAATAACACAATAACACATCAGTAACACATGAATAACACACAATAGCACATGAGGGAATATTTCCTGTGTTACTGCGCATTTTTTTCTCTGTCGAGAATATTTTCCTGTGTTATTCTGGTGTTATTGTGTGTTATTCATGTGTTGCTGTGTCATGAGAATATTTTTGGTGTTATAATAACACAGAATAACACATGAAAAACATGAGGGTAATATTCTCCGTGTTATGTAGTGACTTTCAAGCTACTCCACTCTAAGTGCTTGGTAGTAGTGATGTAATAAGCATATCTGCCGCACCTCTCTTCTCCTTTTTCTTCTCTTTTTATTTTTTTCAAATAAGAGATGAATATTACT
>NW_018164976.1:500425-501401 GCF_001263595.1 Phalaenopsis equestris | reverse complement strand
CAATAACACATGAATAACACAGAATAACACATGAAAAATATGAGGGTAATATTCTCCGTGTTATGTCGTGACTTTCAAGCTACTCCACTAAGTGCTTGGTAGTAGTGATGTAATAAGCATGTCTGCCGCACCTCTCTTCTCCTTTTGCTTCTATTTTTATTTTTTTCAAATAAGAGATGAATATTACTGTTCCAGAGACTGAGAAGCGAGTTTGCGTCACCGGCTTCATGGGATCTTGGATTATGTGAAATCGCAACCCTTCTGGACAAGGGTTGCGCCGTCAGTGTCACCTCAATCAGGCACCGACGCCTCCCATCTCCTGTCATTCCCCACACCATGAAGAACGCCTTCATCTCAGGGAGGCCGATCTTCTCGATGCTACTGCCATCGCCAAATCAGTGGATGGTGGTTGTGCAGGACTAGGAACAGGACCTGCCTAGGTCGGCGATGATTGGGACGCTTAACGTCCTCGATGGAGGTGAACAGATGGAGTAGACTGAGTTCTAACCGGATAAATTTAAAAGTTTTATGTTCTTTTTCGGTAATATTAAAAATTTAGATTTTTTATATGTAATTATGAAGTTTGTTGCTCATGTACTTAAAAATCCCTTCATCTCCTCTAAATCCACAGTCCAATAAGTTTTACTGAATCCGGGATTCAAGGCAAAACGGAGGAGAAATGAGATTTGAAGTTGTCAATTTTGCCGTCTGGCAGAAATTTGGCTAAAATATCATAAGAAACATGCGACCATGGCCGCCCCACGAACCCTACAATCGGCTCATAGCATGCCTTCGCTGCCTGAACACATCCGCCTCTGCATCGCTCCAATCCCTTCATTTTCCCTCTCCTCACCCCAATGGCGAACTCAAGGAACAATACAATGATGACCAGCACACAAAATCCCAGAGCATAGCAAACCGATCCTACTGGACCAGAAAGATCCACTTTCTCTCCTCGACCCCCGGCCGCATTGAC
>NW_018164976.1:472197-500392 GCF_001263595.1 Phalaenopsis equestris | reverse complement strand
GACGCTCTCCGTCTCATCGACCACCTCCGCCTTCGCGGCTTCCATCCGGACTCCATCAATCTATCCAGCATCATCCATGGCCTGTGCGCCGTCGGCCGCTCCGACGAGGCTCACCGCCGCCTCCTCTTCTCCTTCACATCCGGTATTGTTCCCGATGATCGCACGGCCAACGTTCTCCTCGCTCGTCTTCTGGACGCCTGCACACCTCGCCTTACCCTCTCCGTTCTCTGTCAACTGCTTCTCGCTAAGCCCGCTTTCGTTCCTTCTCTTACCAATTACAACCGCCTCATCGACCAGTTTTGTTCTCTTTTAGATCCCTTCGAAGCCCATAGTCTCGTTCTTGACATGATTGCTCGTGGCCGCTACCCTAGTACGGTGACATACACTGCCCTTATTGATGGATTTGGTCGGGTTGGTCTTTTGGATGATGCACGGAGGGTGTTTGATGAAATGTTGCAGAGAAAGATTCAGCCAAATTCACTTACTTACAGTGTTTTCATCAGGTGGTTGATGAGAAAGAAGAGAGTGCAGGAAGGAAAGGAGATGATGGAAAGGCTGTGGATAAGAATGCAACAAGAGGACGACGGAGCGGTCCATAGTGCTGCTTTTGCGAATCTGATTGATTCCTTATGTTTGGAAGGGTTTTTCCACGAGGTGTTTAGGATAGCAGAGGAGATGCCACAGAAGAAGTGGGTTTGTGAGGAATTTGCTTATGGGCAAATGGTGGATTCTTTATGCAAGTTTGGGAAGCATCATGGGGCTTCAAGGATTATCTACATAATGAGGAAGAGGGGTTTCATTCCTAGTATGGTTTCATATAACAGTATTGTTCATGGCTTGAGCAACCAAAGGGGTTGCATGAGGGCTTACCAGCTTTTCAGAGAAGGGATTGAATTTGGTTATTCTCCCTCAGAGCCAACTTATAAAGTGCTTGTTGAGGCTCTATGCCAGGAGAAAGATCTCCTCAAGGCTAACAATGTTGCAGAGTTTATGTTAGAGATCAAAGGGGCTGATAAAATTCGAATATACAATATATTTCTGAGTGCACTTCGCCTTGCAGATAATCCAAGTGAACAGCTGAATGTTCTGGTATCAATGCTTCAGAAACAATGCCATCCTGATGTTGTTACACTCAACACTGTCATCCATGGTTTCTGCAAGATTGGTAGGGTTGATGAAGCTATGAAGATATTGGGTGATATGATGGAGGGGAAATTCTGCTCTCCTGATGTTGTGAGCTTCACTACTGCTATTACTGGCCTTATTGATGTTGGTAGGTTTGAAGAAGCATTGCATTTTATGCACAAAGTAATGCCTGAGCACCATTGTACTCCTAATATAGTGACATATAACACAGTTCTCCGTGGATTGTTTAAACTTGGAAAGGTGGAGAAATCAATGGAGATTTTCCATGAAATGGTGGGCAAGGGGTTACAAGCTGATTGTATGACTTATACTGTAATTATTGAAGGACTTTGTCAAGCTGGTCAGCTTGAGCAGGCAAAGAAGTTTTGGGATGAAACAGTTTGGCCTTCGAATGTGCACGATGACTATGTTTATGCTGCGATAATGAGAGGTTTGTGCAAGTTGGGCAAGCTAGACGTGGCTTGTGATTTCTTGTATGAGTTGGTGGACTGTGGGGTTTCTCCAGGGACTGTGAATTATAATATTTTAATTGACAGTGCTTGCAAGCAGGGAATGAAAAAACTGGCTTATCAGATTGTGGGTGAGATGAGGAAGAATGGATTGAAACTGGATTCGGTAACTTGGAGGATTTTAAACAAGCTACATGAGAGGGAAAGCACAATTATTCCTAATACCTATCAAGAAATGAGTGGAACTGGGAAGGAAGGATCTTCAATGTCATTGGGGCTTATAATTGATGAAAAGAAAGAATGCATCAACGAGAATGATGGAGAGCATGGCGAACAATTAGTAGGTCTTGTGGATTATTCCTTAACTTCTAAATTCATTCAAGTTGATGAGATTGATGAAGTTTGCTCATCTCCGGTGGAAACTAGTCTGCATGGCTCTATCAATGAGATTAAGATGATAGGGAAAAGGCAAAAAGAACCATTGTCAAAGCTTGCGAGGAGGGTGTTTGGACTACTATAAATTGATCACTAAGCGAATTGAGAAGTATTAGCTACCAATGTTTTGAAAGCTCTGCTCCTTCAATGCTTTCAATGTAAGATTTATTCATTGACATTTTTGTTTGTCGCTCTTTTGGGGGTTTTGGTGTGTTTGTTTTGTCTGTGCTTCTAGGATTTTAATATTTAATGCGTGTATTTTATAATGTATCATAATACTATGTATAATTAGATTAGAAGAATATTTAAGCTAAAGTTTTTTACAGTAAATGATATTGTGAGTAATCTTTTAGTCATTAACCAATCATTTTGTGTAAATGACAATAATGCTAGGTGGCTGCCTTGTGACACAGTTACCATGCAATATGTTTAGGATATGTTTTTTTAGAAGACTTAAGTTTTTTTCTGAGAAATTAAAATAGAGAGGTTCTGTTCGTCACATGGAATAGAGTTTGCTTATCATCATTGTTTATTTGCTGTGGCTTCACACAAGCTCTGCATATCTAATTTTCTTTTTAGTTATGCTAATACAAATGAAATTCAACTCTTCTGGGACCATAGTATTAAATTGCTGATTTATCACAGGTCCTAAAAGATTAAGGAGAATGCTTCAAGATGGGATCAATCATGAATGTAGCAGTTTGTATTATTCAAAACATGGCAAATTAAACCAAAGAAAAAAAAAAGAAATAAAAATAGCTGGAAATTAGCTAGTGCTGTGGAATCCTTCTATGAACATTCAAACATCATACAGCTATGTTCCTTGTGTTTTTGTGGTCGCGCCTATTGTGGGGCTACAAGAAGGCACACATTGCCTTTGGAGTTTTTGATCCCATTTATCCAAGCACATAACTCTAGGGCTCCTACCCGCTATGATGATGTTTGAGTTTGAAGCCGGTCGCTAATGCCGTGACAGAAAAAACTGGTAAACATTTCCACTTGAAAACTATAATTTTTTAATTCCATCTCTGAAATAAATTATGTACTATTTAACCTAAAAACTATTTTTGTTGTTACATCCATAGCCTCTTTGTTCGTTGGATCTGGATTGCAGTTTAGTGATGGAAAGCTTGAGGAAGCTCTGGTTGCAGGTACTCTGCGCTCTAGTCATTTGAAAATAGAAATAATTAGTTATGCCTCTGTTGTCATCCTTTTTTTCTTGATGTTAAGTTCAAGATTTTTAGAGGTTGACTTTTAACATCTAAAAATAGGATCATTAATAGGTTTCTTGTTTGGATACGGTAGAGATGTTGAGTGAACTAAATGCTTGAACTTTAAAATTTAAGGTGCTTGGTTGATCACTGTTATTTGCTTGCCTCACACTTTATCATTGTTATTTTCGCCCCATCACTCAAGACCCGCATGCGACATCACCATGACCATGATGTTTCTCACAATAAATGGGCAAAAAATATATTTTCTTAGATACAATAACATTTGTAAGTAACTCATAATTTATATTTGTAAGTAAAAATATATTTCCACATATAAAATTAAGATATATCATTTGTGACGCAGGAGTATCTGGACTTGTTCAGTTCAAGGGAAATTGAAGGCATGCCGGCTCTTTACGCTTAGGGATTGCCGTCCAATTGGAGTGGGGCCCACTCCTAGTTATTTAGGACTATATATTTGCTTTAGGGTTTAGTTTTTGTTGTGATATGTTTCGAGACAGTCGTCAATATCTCTTTTCTCTCTACTAATCGTATCCTAGGGTTCTAAGTGGTGTTCCAGGTGGTTTTTATCTTTCTTACACCTTTATCCCAACCTTTCCCGCACGTTCCCACACCCTTTTCCCTATTTTTTTTACAGCTGCCACCCTGGACACACCTCCCACCTCTGTCCTTGCTTCTTGCCACTTTTCCCTTGCTGCCACCACCTCCCAACTTGTTAGTTGATCCCCTTGCTACCTTTCTGGAGGTCCAAACCCATAGTTGGCACCACCTTTACCTTGGATCCTACTATAGTTCGAGTGTGTTGTTGTTTTGTTGCTATTTTACATTTTTTTGTTCTTTTGCTGTAATTTCAGATTTTGAAGTCAGTAATAATATTTTCTTTTTATTTGATGTTTGTTAAATTTTGGTATCATTTTGTATTAGAGCTAACCCAGCCCTAGTTTTATCCTAAAGTCACCTAAACCCACAAAATATAGCAAAATCTTGACCCAAACCTAATTCCCCTCGCTTATTTTCAAAATAAAAAATCCTTTTTTTTTGTTTGTACCCTAAATCAACCCCGTACATCATATTTCACCTCTCAAACTTAAACCCTATCCAAGCCATCAAGGAGACGAGAGTCGAAATTTGATCGGGAACTTACCATGAAAGAGATGCAACGGGAAATCCACTGAGTTCAACAAAGACTTGCTGAAGTTTAGGAAAGGACCCATGGAAAGATCAATGCTAACTGTGATAGTGAGATTCAATGAGGAAAGGGTGGAAAATCTGAATTTCTTCCATAGAGATGATTTCAATGATGAAGATGATATGTGACAACACTTTGGGGTTTAGTATCAAAGGAGGCTGAAGGATTGATTAACTTATATGGAGATATGGGGATGAAAGTAGACCTGCCGGATTTTGAGTAGAAAATGAATCTAGATGATTCTATTGAGTGGTTGCAGACTTTTAAGATGGTTTTCAATTATAAGGATGTGCCAATTAATAGGAGAGTGAGGCTTGCTGCAATAAAACCAAAAAAGAGTACCTTTTTTATGGTGGGAGAATCTGAAGAGAGTGAGGAAGAGCAAAGGTAGGACTAAGATCACTATGTGGAAGAAGATGAAGAAGGAGATGTAGAGGAAGTATCTACCCGACACTACGTCTTGACATGTTCTTGAGGCTACATCACTTATATCAGGAGGAGTTGTTAGTAGAGTAGTTCACAATAGAGTTTAAGCAACTCATGATAAAATGTGAGCTGAGGGAGTCAGAGGAAAACACTATAGCCAGATATTTGAGAAATTTGAAGTCAGCCATCAGTCATGTCGTTTAGCTGCAGTCACATTGATCATTGAGCGATATTCAAACATTGGCCATAAAGGCAGAGAGATGACAGAAGCATATTACGACCTCGTTGTCATTCAGACAATCACTCAGATTCACAACAGGAGAAGCTCGTAGGAGTACAATTAAGGAAGTTTTGAAAACTGTCCAAAAAGATGATGGGGCTTATCAGAGTGGGAAGGAACCCGAGAGCAGCGCACCCAACACGATGGCCGTAAGAAAATATTTCAGATGCCATGGGTACAGACACATCGCATCCAATCGGCCTACTACCGGAGTTGTCTATTTCAATAAGCAAGGAGCTATTGAAGAAGCGGACAATAACACTTGAAACATAAAAGACAACGAAAAGGTATAGGAGTACCGACTTTCAAATGATGAGAGCGAGATGTTTGTGGTTTGACGGGCCCTTCAGACTAAGGCTACAAAAAAAATAATATTGGCTTCACCTTATCTTTTATACTTGTTGCACTGTGAAGGAAAATATATATAGCCTTATCATCGATCAAGGTAGTTTTTAGAATGTGGTGTCTTCACATATGATGGATAAGTTGAATCCCACTACTTAGAGATATTCCCAACCATATTCCCTGACTTGGTTGAAGAAGAGGAATATTGTTAGCATCGATAAGAGATCACTCGTAGAATTTTCTATTGGGGATTGGTTGCATGACAAAGTGTTGTGTGATGGTGTATTCATGGACGTCTGTTACATCCTATTGGGAAGGCCGTGACTGTTTGATCACATGACTTAACATGATCGATTCAAGAACACTTACTCATTTATCAAGTATGGAAAGTTTATAGTTCTCCTACCTTTTGCAGAGTCCAAGGTCATAGGTGCTCTTGCCACGAGGAGACCCCAATGAGATCTAGTTTGATTTTGTTAGAGGGTAGTAAAATAGAAGAGCCGATATCAGGCACATGACTGTCACCACAGAAACAATTTTAGGATATCATGACCGACAATTTATTGTCAGGGCTGTCACTGATAAGGGAGGTTCAGTTTGTCTTCACTTTCTACATGAATGAGTCAACCTTGAGATGCTTTTGGAGGACTCTATGGATTACGCTTGACATGAAGTTTCAGTTCAGTTCAATAATGTACCCACATATGATTGGATAGATAAAGATGACTAACAATTCAGGAAACCTTTTCAGGTGTTTTGTAAGACAGTGCATTCGATAGTGGGATATAGGTGCTTCTAGAGACGCAGTCGAAGGCCCTCCAATCTTGGGAGATCACAACATTCCCGCTATCTGCAACGTGATCGATTGGACTTCATATTATGAGGAGACAGAAGCTTCGACGAATGAAGTTGAAGCTCCCTCAACCCTGGAACACTTATGTGGGGCGTGGAAGTCTGAGTCACCTAGACCAGTTCAGCCCAGGGACAACTGAGGACCAACTAAATCTCTAGGCTTAGGGATTGCCACTCAATTGGTGCGGGGCCCACTCCTAGTAATGTAGGTCCATTAATTTGCTTTTGTTTCTGTTTAAGATTTAGTTTTTGCTGTGATTTATTTCGGGATAGTTGTTGGTGTCTTTTTTCCTTTATGGGTTGTATCCTAGGGTTCCAAGTGGTGCTCTGGCTGTACCTTGGTCTCCATGTGGTGCTTATCCTTCCTTCACCTTTCCTCTAACCTTCCCGCATGTTCACACACCCCTTTTTTGTTTTTTTTTGGCTGCCACCACCCTGGAAGCACCTCCCACCACTGTTCTTACTTCTCGCCGCTTTCCCCTTGTTGGCGCCACCTTCTCCATAACCGACGCCACCTTTTAGCTTGCTAGCCGACCCCCTTACCACCTTCTCGGAGGTCCAAACCCCTAGCCGACTCCATCTCCATCTTAGATCCTACCCAAGTTCGAGTGCGTGTTGTTTTGTTGTCATTTCAGATTTCCTTGTTGTTTTGCTGTACTTGTAGATTTTGAAGACAATAATAATATTCACTTTTTCTTGGATGTATGTTAAATTCCAGTATCAATTTCGATAACATATTCTTATAATTGTATCACATAAATAAAGTTTATTTCACCCATTTTAAAAAATAAGATAATAAAATTAAGTGAAGAAGAAGTACACGAGTAGTTCACATTAATTAGTATGTGAAGATGAACACAAATCTTAATTTTGTTTTTAAATAATGCATTTTTCACATATATCTTTTCTTATCTATGTATAAGATTTGAAATTCCTGGCACAAATTCTTTGCTTTCCTCTGATTAGTGGCTACATTCTACCTTTTATTGAAGTTTTAACTTTATTAAAGATTTGATATATAGAAGCATCATTAAAAAATAAATAAAATTTAGTGCAAATTTAAACCCACTAGATAATCCCAAAATAATATTTGGTTTTGGTTGTAACGAGTTGTTCGTAATTGTGAGATTTCATCTTGTCGCCATTATTGTTGTGATGTATCATTTTCTGATACATCGTTGTTGCTATTTTATACGTTGAGCCATCTTGGTTGCATCTGTCGCTGCCTTGGTTGTACCTATTAAGGCTACATAATAATGATCACTCTATTCATTTTATATTTCTTATAATTAATAGAATGCTAATCGTACTCACGACGCCATCATTAGTGGGAGGCTTTGGTAGGGCTGTAAACGAGCTGAGCTTGAGTGGATTTAGGTTTGGCTCATGTTCAACTCGTTCTAAATTGGCTCGTGAACTGTGCTTTCACATTCTGCTTGATTTGCATATTATTGCTCGTGTTCGAATTGAAATTGACAATAAAATTAATTAGAAAAAATAGACGTTGGGTTTTAGATTCATACTTGCATCAATTTTGTGGAAGGCGTCGAATCATATGATCACAAGAGTTGTTATGAGTTAAACTTAAATATAAATATATATATATTATATTATTATATAAATAATATATATAGTATATTACTATATAAGTAATACATAATTTCTTTATTTCAAGCTAAAAGGAGACAAATATGATTGAAAAAAAGGTTTGTTTGTGCTCTGCTCATTTATAATTTGAGCTTAAAAATTTGTTCGTGATTGGCTCGTTTACTTGACAAACAATTTGAACACGGGCTACGTGATGAATCAAACACGAGTTATTTGAGAACAGCAAATTTTTGACAGCCATAAGATTTGTTTTTTTTTCTATGTTTTTCATTAATATTCTTACAGTTCAAAATTAATACACAACATAATTTGAAAGGAGATCGCCAAATATGCTTAATTGGGAATCAGGGGTGGTTGGGAGAATTAAATAATTATTGCGTGCTTGGTGCGATGGTGACATGGCTGGAGTCGGTCGCGAGAGAGGGCGTCGGTGTAAACAAGAACTAGCTTAAAATAATAGAATTAGTTATTCCGTTATTAGTGGTATTTTCCTATTGGCCATTGGTTTTTCTGCTCTGTTTTCCTATTAACTTATCCACTCTCTATATATACAGAGGAGTGGCTGTAATTTTAATGATATACTCTTATTTTTGAGGATTGAATAGATCTCTGTTTTCTGTTTGTTGAGAATCAAGAACAGGTTTCACATGGTATCAGAGCATTTCTCCTGAGAGATTTATCAAGGTTTTTTCCTCATCTTCTTGCAAGCCTCTTTCCTCCTCTTCCTTCAGATTCCTGCGTGAGCTTGTAAAGATTATCATCAAATTCAGTTTCTTCTTCTTTTTCGGCCTTCAAACAACATGGATTGGTCTTCTCAAACCAGTTTTCCAACCCAAATGCTCAGCAATCATCCTATCTCTCCCTTTCTGAAATTTCTACCCAGAAATATCAAATCCATGGCATCAACTCAGCTCACAGATTTGGAGTGCGCAAGTGGTGAAACTCTTTCAAGCCAACGGTTTTGAATCATTCCTAAATGTAGATGCAGTTTGTCCTTCACAATGCCATCAGTAATCAAGATTATATTCTTTGGAAGTAGACTGATGAAAATCTCTCTTCAGCCTTGTAGACAACTATTTCACACAGCATTCTGTGCTACATCTTGATGCTACGGCAGACATGAAAAACTCTGCTAAGAAGGCTGCAGTCCTCAAATCGATCGCTTGTGATACAACTCAAGACTGAGTTGCATCATATCTCCATGGGGAGTCACTCGATGACTCAATATCTCACTTAGATTAAGAAGGTTGTGGATCAAATTACTGCAGCTGGATCTAAAGTTGACACTGAAGGCATTATCTTTTATGCACTTAATGGCATACTATCCACTTATAACTCTTTTTAGATTGCTATCTGAACCAGCCTTTTATCGATTCAATTGGATGATCTATATTCACTTCTATGTAGCGAGAAGTGAATGTTTAAGCAGAATTAGCAAAAGAGCAATCAACGGCCCAACTTGCATTGATCTTCAGTAAAACCTATACAAATCAATCCAATCAAAGGTTCAAAGGAAGACGGCCCTTCAAGAAATTCAAAAGAAATGATTCAATTAGCTCAAATCAGAACAATGAAACTACAAACAGGCCTCACAATCAATGTCAGATATGTGATAAATACGGGCATTCAGCCAAAAATGTGTTCGAATCGCACAAACTTAGACTGCAATCCTACAACTGCCAGAAACAATTCTTCAAAAGCCTTCATAGCAACCGATGACAACAACTCAAATGACTGGATTTTGGAAGGTGGAGCTTCTTCTCACATGACTAATCATTTTACCAATGTTCAAAATTCTCAAACCTATACTGGTAATGAGCAGATTACTGTTGGAAATGCTGAGAAAATTCCTATAACTTATACAGGTAAAGGAATTCTTCCTACTCCAAAGTGTAAGCTTTAACTTTCTCGTTTGTTACATACACCCAATTCAGCATTCAATTTACTATCGGTACAAAAGTTGGCTAAAGATAATGATTGCATAATATCATTTCATTCAGCCGGTTATTAGATTCAGGATAAGAAAACTCATCTAATCATCCTTGAGGGAAGAAGCACCAATGGTCTCTACAAAGTGCAACAAGTTACAGCACTACCGACCATCCTTCAATTATCCATATGGCATCATCAAAGGCTCGGGCATCCCATGAAGCTGCTATTAGAAGCGTCTCTAGTACCAAAAAGTAACTCAACATTTACACTTCTAGTGTAAAATGTAATTCATGCTTTGCTTCTAAAAGTCATAAAATGCCTTTTACTAGGACTACTACTCCATCCACATCACTTTTTCAATTGATTCATAGTGATGTTTGGGGACTTTCTCCAGTGTTATCAAATGCAAGTCAAAGATAATATATCATTTTCATAGGTGACTATACCAAATTTACTTGGTTGTTTACTATGTTACACAAAAAACGAGTCACTGGTTAAATTCATATATTTTCAGAAAATGTTGAAAAATCAATTTCAAACAAATATTAAGATATTTCGACCTGACAATGGAGGAGAGTGCCTATCTTCTAATTTCAAAACCCATCTTTTCAACCCTGATGTACAACAAAAATTGAGCTGTCCAAATTCTCCTCAATAAAATGGTATTGCTGAAAAGGAAACATGGACACATAGCTGAAACTATGCACACTTTACTTTTGGAAGCAAAATTACCACACAACTCCTGGATAGATGCAGCCTTAACAGCAGTTTACCTTGTAAATAGACTGCCATCCAGAAACACTTAATCCTACTTGCACATTTTTTATTAATCGCCTCGTAGTCCGGTCAACTATGGCCCTTGTTGGCTCGGCTCTTATGATTTCGCATGGTCGGTCAAATGGGCCTCACCTCCTGCTTGCACATTTTTTATTAATCGCCTCGTAGTCCGGTCGACTATGGCCCTTGTTGGCTCGGCTCTTATGATTTCACATGGTCGGTCAAATGAGCCTCACCTCCTGTCATTGGGGCCAGCTTTTATTGTTCTTTTCTCTTCTGAACTGTTAGATTTCTTTAAAATCAGTGCTGACACATTTTTCATGTACACATTTACTCGAAAACTCTTATGTTTTTCTTATTGTGATTGATATATGCCGAGTTTTTAACAAGTCTTCTTCATTCATATTGCTTTCATACGCAGAAATATGTTTCTACTTCCCTTTTTTTGAGTTGTATTCACTGATTTTAATTATTTGTGTTTTTAAATCTTCTTGCCATAAGCATACTTAAGCAGTTTATATATATAGAACTATATAATTATATAATTTATATAATTTTTTATTATTGGTTCGGTTTTAATTTTCATTTAATTGTTCAAACCAAAAAACAAAAAATTCAAAGCGAAGGGCAGATTTCATGCAATCTAATTGATATGATGCATATAAGATATGTAATTCTTGATATTTGTTCATAATCTAAATCTAATTAACAGCTAAATTATGATTTTTTTCTAGTTGATCATTTAAACCGAATTAAAGATCTGTTCGATTCGATTTTATCAAAACTTGGATTGATTCAGTTTTTCAAATTTCTGATTTTAGTTGTAATCTGTTCTGACCTACCAAATGCTCCCACCTACCTACAAATTTAATTTACCTCAACAGCCATTCTACCAGAGTTAGCAAAGGTTCAAACATGGGCACACCTCCTGGGCAGAAAAGCTTAGAGAGAGAGAGAGAGAGAGGTTGCATTGCATCTGCTTGTAAAATAAGAAGATTTACATACATACCATGCAATTCCTATGTATTTACATTTCTAACCCCTGAACTTCAATTTTTACATGCATGCAACCTTACCCATGGCATCAAAAGCTGCATTTCACCTTTTATGGTGGTATTTTCCATGTGATATGAAATATTTGGTCTTCATTAATGTAAAGAAGTAAAATTTTAGGTGTTAGATATGTAAATGCATAAAAAAATGGGTGGTATGTACGTAAATGCCCTTATTTAGTATTGTTGGTTGTTCTGTACTTGAAATTTTCCATTTGCCTCTTTCTCCTCTTTACTTCCCAGTGTCAACATGATCCTTTTAAGAGAAGTCTGAAGTAAATTGTCTTCTCCGGAGCCCTTGATTTTAGCAGGCCATGGAAAAATCACACATTTTAGCTGTTAACACACTATCTCTTTAGCATGTCATTGAAAAATTACACATTTTAGTCATCAAAAACATTATCCGAACAACGCCAAGACGGAGATTGGGAAGTTTGAAGTCTTCAAATCAAGCTTATCGCCTGGGAGGACAACTAAGTAGCAGACCTACTATCCAAGTGCATTCGTTCGGGGAAGGGGTGCCTCAAAGGCTTATTCGACAGACCATTCTAGAATCAGAAGAGATGCAGCTTGAGACGAAAGGGCCAACTGGTTGGGTGGCCCCCTGAGTCTGGGAAGAACTCGGCTGTTCATTACCATGCACTCCATTCTTTGTCTATCTCTCTCTCTCCTCACTTGCGCTCTATTCATTGGAGCGATTCACGAGCAAATTAGGATGCAACTCTTATCATATAAAATGAAGGGACATAAATAGATAATTGGTTAAAGTCCCATTGAAAATATGGGTTGATTCTTTGATGTCATTATTTAATTTATTTATTTATGGAAGATTTACATTTATACCCTTAATTCCTATATATTTTTTACATATGTTGTCTTATCTATATATGAAATTTTTTCTTTTTCAAGTTAAAATAGTGATGTTTTTGATGTGATAATCAAAGATTTGAGTGGTATGAATGTAAAAAAAACAAAGTTTAGGCGATAGATATGTAAATACATAGGAAATGTTTGGGATATTTGTAAATGGCCCATTAAAAATATTAACTAATTTATCTATATGCTTGCTAGGTTGCCAATATGGCAGTAAATTAATCTAAGGGATTGATCCATGCACGAACTTTGAAGATAGCCAGCTTAGGGCTGAAAATTTAGCTACAAGATTGTGAATTTCTCGAAAATTGGTTTGAATTTTCGATCTTTCGGATCGAAGTAAACGAGCTGAGTTATGAGCAAAACCATGGATTGAATTTTTTTCAAGTTAATTTTGAGCCATACACGAATCGGCTTAAACTTACACGAGAATAGCTTGAAGGTGTTATTTATTCATTTATTTTAAGAAAATTGTATATATAATAGAATGTTAAATAAAATTTTAGAATGAGTTGGATTTTTTTTTTCAGACTTTTTGGTAATTTATTTATATCGATTCATTTTAAGTTGGCTCAATCGAAATGAGTTAGCTTGTTTTGATTTTTGAGCTAGAACGAATCCAAATAGTCTAGCTTGAGCCTACTCGTTTCAATTTCGAGCCGGATAGAGCTTGAATTTTTAGACAAGTTGGCTCAAAATAGAACGCGAGCTATTCTCAGCTCAGCTTGAAGTTGGATTGTTCAGAGCTCTAAGCAAGTTTTATCATCATTATGGAAGCAAAATAACATGTGCATATAAAACTAATTTCATTTGAATTGACTTCTCATGATTTCTAATATATAAGAATTTTCTTATTAGTTCATCCCTAATACTTCGCAATGCTTCTTAAATTAGAATATAATGGGTCATTTACATACATGCCACCAAATACCTATGTATTTACATTTCCAACATCTAAACTTCAATTTTTTACATCTATACCACCAAATCTTTCACATCTGATGAAAAACATCCCATTTTTAAAAAGTGAAATATATGATATGTATATAAAAATTGAACGTTTATGTTAGATCCGTAAATACATAAAAAATTGAGTGGTATGCATGTAAATCTTTATATTTTTATTATCCTGCAAAATGATATTTTATTTTTGTAGTTCCGTTATAAGCTCAATAAAACTTTTTTTTTTAATTAAAAAATTATTAGCTCAATCACAAAACTAATTACTTTGCTTAGTATGATTCATTTGATTAAGTAAACAAGCCGAACATGAACAAGTTTTTAAAGCTCGAATTCTAAACGAGCCCAATACGAACATCTTGTTCGCTCGTGTTCGGCTCGTTTTAGCTCAAATATATATATATATATAGTTAAATTCTTATTTTCTTCCGGATCAAGTTTTTGGTACTGTTGCAAAGTAAGGAAATATAAGTGAAAAATATAATTAAAGACATTGTTATACTGTTGCATTTAAACAGTAATGAGATCAGTGACCTTCATCAATCTTTCTTAACATAAGCTAAATAAAAAAAAATCTACTCTTTGAATAAGGTTATCAGATTGCTGGCGTTTATGATGACAAGACCACATTTAAGCAGACTCTATGTAATCTTTTTTTACCACCGATACAACACCAACCCTTTCATGGATATATTAGTTTCATATTTTGAATTTAAGACTAAATATACTCATCTGCCTAAACATTCTTATTTGCAAAACTTAACTTAGTTCTGTGCTTCTCTTTTATAGACTTAATAATGTATCACCTAAACTTCATTTTTAACATTAAACCACACAAGCATTACATATATACATTTAAATTTCAAAGTTTAAATATTCACAGTAAAAACATTAAATTTCACATAATAACCACATTAATTCTATGCATTACAGCTCTAACACTAAATTTAAATTTTACATAAAACGAAAACTTAAAAATCATAAATCTCATGAGGGGAGACTCAAAAAAGAAAAAATATTTACCTAAACCTCAAAGAGAATTTATCGGAGTCGCAAGCTGGCTGATGGAAATCGCGTTGGAGTCGCTCAAAGTCATCAGAGAGCAAGGTGGAGAGGAAGACATGCAAGAGTCCCCAAAATCGTCAGAGTTAGGAGTTTGAAAGACAGTTGGGGAGTGAAGAGGCCCTATCATGTAAATATGGAGTATTAGGGCATTTGTGTCTGATTTTGCATCGAAAATTCTAACGCTATTATGTAACTTAATAGCATCAAAAAATCTGACACAAAATTGAAGCTAATCCTAACACAAATTCATTGCGTCTAATTTTTTTGTGATTAGTAACGCTTGATAATAAACATATGAAAATTTGACTCAATGTTTGTGTTGAAATAAAATCTGATGCAAATTCTACCACCAATTAACATATTTTCTATAATGAAAGGTTATGAATTAGGTGAAAATTATCCAAAATCAACTAAGTCATTTACTTGGTGCTTTGTTGGTAAGATGTGGCATGTAGGCGCTATGCTCTCAATTTTGCCTTCTAAAGAAATTCATATTGAGACATGGGCTTGGGAGCTGAGGTTGGCACTTGGGTTCATATGATATGCTATAAAATTTAAATATTAGCACAAAAGTGCTTCATAGGACATGCAGCTAAGCTCCGGGGCACTTAATGTGTATGCCTAGGCATAGGGGTTGGTGTTTAGGTGCTTGATGTGCATGCCTAGGCATAGATACTAGTGTTAGGTAACTCTGAGTCATCATTTTGCACCCCTTAATGGTAGTTCACTTCTAATCCACATAATCTTCTAAATATTTCTTTGGATAATTTCTTACTTTTTTTGCACTTCTTTCCTTGCACTCCTGAAACGTGAAAAATGAAGTATTAGTCTTGGGAAAATGCTCAAATAATATTTAGGTGAACAAATCTTAATGTTTAATGTGTGATTGAAATAAGTATTAGTTATGTCTATCAAACCACCATAATAAAATATTTGCTCATCCTTAAGCAAAATCTTAACTCAAAAAGTAATCAAAGCGATGACACACATGTGAAATCATAGCATCAATTTTAAGTTATTTTGTGATATTTTAATAATTACCTATTAGTTACTAAGTGTGAGAGCATTTTGTTTTGATACAATAGTATATTCTTATAAAATTAGAACTATTATATTTAACAAACTATGATGTAATGTGACTTCAAGTCTACTCAATATTTTTTCTTAATTGCCACCCTGGATGAGGATCGAGTCCAATTTGATGGGTTTTTTATTCCTCTTATCGAGTCATATTTCTAAGCTCTAGGGGATACTTTATCTACCTCTTTCCATTAAGCTTAGTGAATCTCTAATGTGTTGAAGTGGATGTACAACATGTCTCACTTAACCCTACTGTTGTACAATGTGTTGATGTGGATGTACAACAGGCCCCACTTAACCCTAGTGGTGTCAAACATGTTGATGTGGATGATATTCCTAACTTTATTATCATATTTCTATAGATTGCAAATTTGGCGGTGGCTCGCTCTTTGGTGACATCATCAAGATGGTCATTGGGAAGTAGTCTTGTGAAGATGAACAAATATTATTCTCACAAAATAATAGTGCTTCTTGAGATTAGGAAGTTGATAATAAGCCCCTCATGCCTCTTCCACCTAATATCTGACATGATAAGCTCATAGAGAATTTCATAGTTGTCCATCTTATTATTCATAAAGGGTGAGTAAATTCCATTTCAAAAGGCCCCATAATTCATAAAAATTGTTAATGTTGATGTTATCATGGGATGCATGTTTATCCCGAACATAACGCTGGTTTGTTGTGTGCTCTGTGACATTAGTGTAAAATTCCTTCACAATTGTGACGAACAATGATTCTAGTTTCCTTCCAAAGATCCCCTAACCCCTTGAGATCGACATTGCTTGGATTTCAATGCCAAGCTTATGAAATCCTCATTCAGGAAGTGCCATCTGGTTAGAGTATATTTTTCTAAAGCATTTCTATGTATTATGGGAACACAACTTCTTTGGGTCAATCTTTCTAGCCTGGTTGGAAACTGAAACTAATTTTGCTCGCTTTGGCATGATGAAGATCGAGTTGGAGCTATTAGGCAAGAGTTGTAAGAAAAAGGGTGATAAAGAGAATGGCTAGCTTCTCTCCCTATTCAAAGCATCAAATTGTTGTGTGGCATTGCAGTCCATGGTGTCCCTAATGACCAGCGACTTTATATATGCTTAAAAATATAAGATAAATATGGACATAATAAATATTCAATAATTATAAAGTCACACTTATCAATGCAAGTATGCGTACCACTCAAGTAATATAGGGCTCTAATGGAGTCCTAGATATCGATCCCATAGGGAGTGGTTTAGAACTGCGAACTAAGATTTTAGAAAAGCAATACTTTAATCGCAACAACGAAGTTCAATTTGCTTATCTGTCAATTATAGACAATTGAAATAAATATATAATTTTAATAACTAATGATACTAATGAGGGTTTAAATGTGATATTCAATATATAAGAAAACATTCTTCTCCTTGTCAAGAAATTATAGTGAATGAATAAAGTGAATTGGTTCAAATTATATTGTGTCAAATAGGAGCATACATATTCTTTACCCTTTGGTCCAGACATAAAGAACATTGACTAATCCTACGCTTGTTTACTGAATCTGCAGCTAGGCTAGGAGGATATCGACCCTCACTTCGGAGCTCCCACGTTCCCATCGCCTGAGGACTAACATCTACACTTCAGCACCCAAACGATAGGACCGAATTGGGGATTTTAGTATGTCACTCTAAAATCTCCAATTCTACGCCCGATAATATTATTTCCCTATTTATTTTCACCCAACTTCCAAGGACTTTGACCTCCCTGAATCTTGGATGTAATCTTCACTTTAGTTGTAAAACTCAACATATTTTAACAAATCAATTGGCCAGACGCCTAAACTGAAACTCAATAACCCACACTCTACTCCTCCTCCTTAAACCTTAACTTGAAATCCACTAAACCATATCCTCTTTCTCTCCTATTTTTAACCCTAAGTTAAAGCTCCAAAACCAACGCCCTCTCTCCCTTTTCACCTAATACCCAAAAACCTTTAAAAATAAAAAGGAAAAGAAGAGAGAAATCTTCATGTGCCTTAGGTTTACCTTTCATAAAGTATGAGAATCAAGTGATAGCCTTATGTCATGTAAAACTTTACGTAATAGTCTTATGTCTCCAAAAAAATCACTTGTTAGCTCCATGTTTCATGCAAAACTTGATATGTTTTGGTTTATGTTTATAAGCCAAAATGCAAGATGAGTGGTGTATGTCCCCCATGCAAAATCATGTGATAACCTTACGCCTTCCAAATAAAATCATGTGGTAGACGGAGTCTTTTATGCGAGGTCAATCAATCATGTGGTAGTTTTATTCCTCTTGCATGCTACAAAATCTCCATGTGCTTAGGTGTTTGTTTTGTGTTAAGAAGAAATTCATGCATTAGTTCTATGTTTCAACAAATAACAAAAAAAAAAAAAAATCATATGTTCAGCTCAATAATTCAAAAAAAAAAAAAAAACAAAATTCATGTTCAAGTCCTATGTTTCATACAAAACACACACACACACACACACACACACACACACAATCCCAAATTTCACATGTATGGTTCCATGCATCATACAAAATTTTACATGCTTAGTTCTATGATCAGACTGAGACTACGAGAGAGCAGTAGTAGCTTTGTCACAACAGATTCTATATCCGTTGCACTATGAAGGAAAAGTTATGCAGTCTCATCATCGATGGAGATAACACCAAAATTGTGGCATCGATACGGATGATGGACAAATTAAGCCTCACAAATCAGAGGCTTTCTTAGTTATATTTCTTGATGTGGTCCAAGAAGAAGAATAGGTTCAACATTGATAGGAAATGCAACGTGGAGTTTTTTATTTGGAACCAACTACAGGATAAGGTGTTGTGTGACGTGGTGCCCATGGATGCATGACAATTCTATTAGGAAGAGTAGCCATTTGACTGCAGGACTCAACATGATTGGTACACGAACACCCACTCATTCATCAAAGATGGAAAGCTCATCATTCTCTTACCCTCTGCGAAATTTGAGGTTGCAGATACACTTGCCAGCGGAGAAGCGCCAGTTAGATCAATTTTGGTGATGATAGTGGATAACAGAACAGAGGAGCTGATTCCAAACAGAGGGCAGTAACTACAGAGAGCATTTTAGGACATCATGATCGATATCTTATCGTAAGGGTCACTACCATTAGAGGGAGTTCAATCTGTCCTCGTGTCACATAGGGATGAGCCAATCTTGGGCTACCTTTGGAAGACACTACAGAGTTTATGTAACGACTTGCCAGAGGCTTGGAATTAAACAAGATGGAAACAGACGGTCGGACGATGTGAATTAAATTTTCTATATTGATATATTATTTAACAGATGAAAGAGCCACAAATTGAAATAAATTAGAACTTTTTAAAAACCAAAGTAATTTAAGAGAAAAGAAAGAAACAAACCACAATAATACAAGAGAAAAGTAAAAACAAATGTATGTCAGTCAAGTTTTTATAAATCAATAGAAACATTTGTTTTCATTCAAAGAATCTTTCTATATCAATAACATATCAATTACATTCTATATATGTACAACCGTCGCAAAAGTATCATCTAAAAATTGTGTCAATTATGATACATCAATATCAATATCTTTTTCCATATATGTGCATGGGTACCTTAGTGTTCCTCTATCAATACCATCAAGGGGTGACTTCATTGTAGTCATACTAGCACATATAAACAATCAACATAAACATATTGTTCATGTATTCATAACATTCAATTCAACATACTATATAAAGTGTACACCAAATGCATGAGAATAAGTAGCTAGAACATTCATAACGATATGACCAATAAAGAAAAAAATCTCAATCAGAATAAAACATGTGTGAATACTATTAACTGCAAAATAGTTAAGAAGAAATAATTTATTGCTATAGATTAAAAGTATGGGTACTCATTTCGATGACAAATGATTTGTTCTTAAAATTTTCTTAACTTTGATCCTTTAAGAATTTAGGTGGTAGATATGTAATTACATAAGAATTGTTTGCCATGTAAAAGCCCCCTTAATTATTTACATAAAATATTACTATTATGTGGTTTTCTCTTTTATAGTTTAAATTTAAGGTTTTTCGAATCACCAACTGGTAACATTCCTGATGTATGGTTCTCTTGTTATTATTTTTACCATTTTTTTTTTAAATTCAACTGATTATTTTCCACAGGTTTTGAAACTTTCCGCATGCAAATACCTAAGGAACTCGTCTTTGGAAGCTCTCTACAATGAAGGTGCTCTTCCCGTCCTTCGTGAGTTGGATTTGTCTTATTCTTCCATTGGCCAGGCTGCTATTGTTGATCTTCTCGCATACTGTAGAAATTTAGTCAATGTAAATCTGAACGGATGCGTATTTATGCATGAGCTCTCATGGGGTTCGAGTGGATTTCAATCCGACGTCATGATGATTGGTCCCTCGTTATCAAATTCACTTCCTTTGGGACATGGTGACACGTCTCACAGTAATTCGGACCATCGTTTGGAGTTTCTCAACTGTACTGGATGTCCCTATCTTAAGAAAGTCGTAATACCACCAGCAGCTTGTTGCTTCAGGTTAACGAAGTTAAATCTGAACCTATCAACCAATCTGAAAGAAGTTGATCTAGCATGTCCAAACCTCATTAGTCTGAACTTGAGGTTAGGAAGGAAGACCCATCCTTTCCCCTTTTTTTTGTGGAAAGATTTACATATGTACCACCTAATTCTAATGTATTTACATATCTAGCACCCAAACTTCAATTTTTACATTTATAACACCCAACCTATGCATGAAATGTGTTTTTCACCTTATTAAAAGTTAAAATAGTGGTATTTTTTATGTGATATGAAAGATTTGGGTGGTCTAAATATAAAAAGTAAAGTTTGTGTTGGATATGTAAATTTATAGGAATTGGGTGGGGTATTTATGTAAATGCTCCCTTTTTTTCCCGAAGTTCTCTTCCATTCAATAATCTACTTGTCTTCTGCAAAATCTACTGTTGTCTAAGTTTTCTTTCTTTTGCACTATTCAGCAACTGTAGCTCACTCGAGATTTTGAAGCTGGATTGCCCGCGTTTAACCATTCTCCAACTTTGGGTAGGTCTCGGTCCCCTATACTCCTCTGTTTCTGTTGCATTGTAATTATACTGACTTCTTTTTATTTATATTAGTTTTTTTAGTGATTAATATGAAAGCTTAGAAGTACGGGGGTGATTACATGCATAGCATCCAAATATTAGCTATTTACAGATCTAAAATTCTCCTGCCTTCATTTTTCAAATTTTCGCTAAAATTCTATATTTTTTGCATTGAAGTTCCCACCAGTTAGGTTGTGGCGTGCATAAATACTCAAGTACGATACATAATTTTAGTGAAGGTTTAGTGTTATGTCTGTAATTGCACCTAAAAATATTTAGTATGGGGGCCATTAAATTTGTATTATTTTCTTTATATTAACTTTTTTAATGATTAATATGAACCCGTAAAGTACGGGGGCAATTATACACATAACATCCAACATATTATCTATAAACTGATCTAAAATTCTCCATTTTTCAAATTTTCATTTAAATATAGAAACCTACAACTAAACCTCAACCTATGTTTTTTTACTTTTATCTTACTCCCAATAGTTTGATTGTGGCAAGCATAAACATACAAATTCGATAGGTAAGGTTTGGATGTTTAGGTTTGTAATTGCACCCAAAATATTGTGACTTTTACATACATACTACCAAATTCCTATGAATTTAAATATCTAACATCTAAACTTCATTTTTACATCCATACCTCATATCTTACATATCACATAAAAAATACCATGATTTTAACTTTTAAACAGTGAAATATATCTCTTCATGCACAAGTAAGGTGGTATGCATGTAACGATGGAAGTTTAGGTGTAAAGATAATGGAGTGGTATGCATGTAAATCTTCAAAAAATATTAAGTAATTTTGGTAAACTTTCCTCTTCCCCCCTTTTTCCAGGCCTGTAGCATGCTTTCAGAAGCAGCAGTGGAAGCTGCTATATCAGGATGCTGCCGCTTGGAGATACTCAATGTTCACACCTTCACCAAGAGATTGCTCCATCGAATAACTGGAATTTAATAGCTCGCAAAGTTCTTCCCGTGAAAAAAGACGACGTTCGATCCAATTCAATTTTAAATTGACGTTTCTGTCCGAAGCTCCGTTTTATTTTTTATTTTTTAGCTCTTTATTTTGGATGTATATTTCCAGTCTCTAGCAAATCCAGAGCACCATATCAGTATAGTCTGCACCTCTTTCCTTCTTCTAGCTTTTAAGTTGTCCGATTATAATTAGTATATAATATTATATTTTGGTTGTCCGATTATAATTAGTATATAGGCCAGATTCTGATGTTTTGTGTAGTGATGTGTATAGGACTTAACTTTGTACTTATTTCTGTTGTTTAAGTTATATTTTGATTTGTTGCCACTGCTTCTGGTTTTCTTTATTGATGTATGTATATAACTAATGTGATTGGAGGAAAAATTATGTGGAGAGACTCCTCATAAATCTCTTTGATTGGCATTGCAGTGGTTTGTAAATTTGTTAAGAGGCATTTATTCATTAAAATCACCATTTGTCTGATAACAGTTCATGTAAATTTTGTTTTCATTTTTTCTACATGTTTTAGGTCTGTTTGGGCCTGTTGTAATTCTTTGTAAAAATAATTGTAGAGCCAGGACACTTGATACATCAGGTGTCCAATAATATGATCCCACGTGGTAACTTGGGCCCGAACACTGTATGTCAGTGGACCAAAATTGCCACGTGACCCCGTATTATTGGACACTTGATGTAAATTGCAATAATTTCTCATTTGTTAGGGTTATTTTTTATAAACATTATTTTTAGAAAGAATTTGGACGTCAACTTTTCTAAAATCAAAGTAAAGCAATGAAAAAGTTGCTGCAATTTATTTTTTTGGGTTATTATATTTTCATTATGTTATATTTTATTATTTACAATGATCATTAAAGAAGTCTGATTTTGATTTTTAGTTGTTTGACTTTTATTGATGAGAATGTGTAAGCAAGTTGACTATGATGGTGACTGGTTAAGTTTTTTCTTTTTAAAAAAGTATGTTTTAAAGCATCTCAGGAAAAATAACAATCTAAAGCTGCTATTGTTAAAAGTCAATGTAGCAGTGTAAACGACCGAACACGAGCGAGTCCAGTCTCAGCTTCTATTCAGACTCGCTCGTGTTCAGTTCTTTTATATTTTGAGCTCAAAAAGTGTTCGTAACGTTTGTTTAGCGAGTTAAACACGAGCTGTTCACGAACAAAGGTTCGTTTTGACAACCATAATCAAATTGACATAAATAAATTGTATCATTTGAATTTAATTTAATTTTTATTTTAATTTCTCAATTAATATTTTTAATTGATTAAATATTTTTGTAGTTTTGTACTTAATTAAATCTTTTAGAAATATTACTCACCAATGTATATATATATATATATATATATATATATATAATTGATGAATAGTGTTTCGAGCCAATATGAGCTGAACACGAACGAACAAATTTTTGTTCGTGTTCGACTCGTTAACTTAGCAAACAAGCCAAACATGAGCTTCTTAACTAGCCGAACACGAGCTATTTGCAACAACGAGCCATGTTGACAACCCTAATTGTCTTGCATAAATGAAGTTAGCATGTATGTAAGAAAATAAAATTTAGGGGCTAGTTATGTAAATACATAAGAATTGAGTGATATGTACGCAAATATTTCTTAAAATATTTATTTATATTAATACTAACCCATTATCTTTAACATATTCTCCTTATTTCTAGAGAAACACTTTTTCCTAAAAAGGAAAGTGAATTAATGTCTCTAAAGTGAGATCTTAATCAATTAACTAAGAATAAATTAGTACCACCATTATCATAATGATGACTATTGTCTATGAATTAAAATTCAAGTAAAACTAAGGGTCTGTTTGGAGGTAGCTACAGATTTTGAAAGATGATTATAAAATTATGGCGGAAAATATAATTTTTTAGACAATAATTTTCTTACAGTCAGTGTAATTTAATACGTTGGGTTGAAAAAAACAGGTTCCCATCATATAAATTTTTAAGAAGCAACAAGAGAGAAGTTTTTCAAGCAGAACTGCAGTTGATTTGAAATGCAACATACAAACTTTAAGATTGAGATACGCTTAAGCGTTTTCTTTGATTATATATTTATCAGATTTTGGGTGCTAAAAAAAATTATATATGTCTGTTCATATATACATATGTATATATGTGCCGCGTACTCAGACATGTTGGTTGACATCCACAGTATAAGACTTCTAAGATCGGGAGTTTGAATCTCTTTTGACATAATTGGCTTTAAGAAGATGATACTCGTATTATCAAGCATATCAATAAATTCGCTGATGTCAGTGTGACTAAATGTAGGCGAAATGTGAACGGAATATTTCACTTTCACTTTCCCATTCCCACCCTAAGTTATCTTTTACATAAATAGCCTCATTTCCGCTTAGTTAGCTTATTATTATATATTCTCCCTCTTGTTTACCTCTAATGGCTTTGGACTTACCCCACTAACGCTACAGAAGAGCCCGCTTCAAGATTCGTGCAGAAGCTGATATGCGTGCTGCCCTTCTCGGTGGGGCGGCAAAGCCTACAGTTTATTATTATTATTATATAATATCGTTGAATAGTTATATTGGATGATTATGAATGATATAAATATTTTGCTTAAATTTTAATATTAGATTCTTATTTATATATATGATTTAAAATAATTATATGCGATAATTATATTTAGCTAAAAAGAAATTTTATTTATTTAAACTTGTATTATCTTTTCAGTATTTTAAATATAAATTTTAATATTTTATATAAAATATTCATTAGTAGTACTAAATATATAACAAATTTATGAATATTAAAACATGCATTTTAATTATATTTTAAAATTTTAATAAATTTATTTTAATTTACATATAATACATAAAAAATTGAAGATAATTATTTTAAAATTTAGAATTTAAAAAACATAATATTATGATGTTTATTGTCTACATAAAATTAGCAAAAAAAAATAATAGAATATTTAAAAAACATTATCTCCATATATATAATTAATTTAAAAATGGAAATATAAGCTTATAAATATATTTAATCTAAAATTTATTTTAAAATAATAAAAATAATGAAATAAATTATACTTTGTTATGAAATATTTCATGTCATTTTATATATGATATATAACAGAAGGATTTGTTAGGATATTTTAATTTAAACACATAATGAAAGAGGCAATATTCTCTTCACTATAAGAATAAAGTCATGCATATCAATGTATAATAATTATAATCTCTATATTTACATGTTGGCTTATATTTGATGCATAACGAGATATATATATATATATATAATTTTTTTAAAAGGAAATCGATATTTGGCAGAGGCCCAAATATCGATTTCCCATGCGCAATCCGACCCCATGATGAGAGCCCGCATCATGTGCCTAAAATTCGACCCCCCACGCACCACGGTAGGGATCGAACCCTTGCCAGAGGGGACTTACAGTGACCCTGCCTACCAACTGGATAAGGAATACAACACCATATATATATATATATATATATGTAGATATTGTCATAAGAAAGTATGCTTATTTTCTTTATTTTAATGTCAATACAAATGAATAATTACATATTAGACATTCCAACGGATCAGTGTACTCTATACATGTATAAGTATATATTGGAGTTATTTTCTTACATGCATGCATATACTAATGCTTCCATTAATTCGTTAGGTAAATGTGTCTGACTATAATTTGTTCTTTTGTGGTAAAGCTCATTTGATTGTACATAAACATTGTAATGATTGTTGTTGGTCGTAGAAAATACTTTCTCAGATGGTCCACATTAAATCTCTTGGGCATATATAGTTTTGTCAACGCATTAACAACATTACAATTGAATAACCATGAGCTCGTTGATTTGAATATAAGCATGCCGAATTTTGAAATCATTTGGTCTTCCAGTTGATGCATCAAATCCTTTGACTACAGTTTAAGTGTTCGATCTGGACTGATTTGAACTCTAATTGGATTACCTTCAGTGTCACTGGGTTCATCTTGTTGAGACGCTCAATTTGATAATAAATTTATTAAAATTGGGGCTCATGTGATATTGAGTTTGAATTTGGATTACTTGCTCAAAATGCATTGACATTCATGAGTGATGATAAAAATTTATTGATGAGACTCACAACTCAAGCACAATATTAAAGAATTAAGAAGTAAAAAATAACTTCAAAGTCTTCCTCCCCACTGCATAAGAGGAATCGAAATCACATAAATTTTAATCCGCGAAACTAAGCAATAAAGTAAAGAACCGCTAGAGTTTGTTTACTGGTGTCGGGGTGCTGCGTTGCGGGAGTTGCCTTTCAGGTGTTGTGATGTCAACCGCTTAGGTTCTGAAACCTGGGTTGGTCGTTAAGAGGTAGGGGCACTATATTTAGGCTTTGTGGTACTCCCATCTGGGCGCTGGATTGCCATACTCTCAAATTTTGTACGTGTCGGGGGGCGATGACACTGTTTAATACTAGGGCGAAGAAAAAGGTAGAAATGCAAAAGTAGGGGTAGATGAGTAAATATATAAGAATTGGGGGTATATCTGTGAATGCCCCTAAACCTTTTTAGGCAGTGGTAATTATCATTTTTGAACATGATGACCTTTCACGCATGCTGCTAAATCTCCCAACTACAAATTGGGGGTAGAAAATGATTAAAATATTAATTAATATTGACATTGATACATTGCCTCAAACTTTGCACCTAATTTTCAAATTAACACTTTTTATAATTAAAAATAAAGTAAATAAATCTCTGAAATGAGATCTTAATCATTGTTTTTAAAAAGAATAAAGCGCCGTAATCATCATGATTATGGAATGTTAATTATGAATTAAAAATGAGTTTAATAGATCATGTAGAAATTGATTTATTAACTTAAAATGTTAATTTATTAAGTTATAAATTGGTTTTTATAAAGTTTTGGGTTAATATAATCAAATTATTCTCTATTAAATATTTAATTTGTAAGTTTCCAATATTTAATTGGATGTTGTTAGAAGTAAATGGGAATAGTAATATATATAATCCTTACATTATACAACTAAAATTCATGCATGAATTTCATAGAATTTTAAACAATTAACGTTTCATACTCAAATTCAAGATCATTCGGGACCTTTATTCAGACAAGTTTATAGTTAAATTTACTGCTTCGATAAGTCGAGCCCAATGAAGCCAAAATTGGTTCAGTCATAGTTCGATCAAGCCGAGATCAAGCTGTTTAAGCACGATTTGGAGGCTTTGAATAGGTGATTGAATGGTCAAATGGATTATAAATTTGATAAACTTATATTTTAAACGAGCGGCTTGTCGAGTGGAATCCAACAAACATAAGATCACTCAATTTTGACATCATTAAAGCACTTAAATGCTCATACAAAAGAATCACTTTTGGTTGTCCGATGGAGTGGTCCAGATTCATGCGTTATTTACAGATGATATCACTCCTAAATTTTATAAATAAACCCACACTCCTTTCATGATAGGGGGCTTGGGACCTTGATTTGGAAGAGAAAGGCAAAAGGAAATCCAAGTTCTTAGGGTTTGCCGAGTTCTACCATTGTCGAACAAACAGTGCCCGGGCACCACCTTCAAGCTCCATCACCATTGAACGTACCACTATCGAACTGCCGCCATCAAGCTCCACCCCGCTAGACTGTTGTAGCCGAGCTTCACCGCCGTCGAACTATTGTTGTCAAGTTCCACCACCATCGCATCGCCGCCTGCATGCTCAATCATGGTTGAATCGCCGCAGTCGAGCTCCACCACTATCAAATCGCTATATTCAAGCTCCACCTACGCCAGACCACTAATGCCCTGCTGTAGCTATCGAGCCCCATTGCCTCTGGATTGCCACCTTCAAGTTCCACCGCCGCCGGACCACAAACGCCCGACCGTAACCATCGAATCATAACTTTCTTAGTGAAAGACATGTGCCCTGCTGTAGCTATCGAGCCCCATTGCCTCTGGACTGCCACCTTCAAGTTCCACAGCCGCCGGACCACAAACGCCCGACCATAACCATCGAATCATAACTTTCTTAGTGAAAAACATGCTGAAAGACATGTCTCACTTATGTAATATTACTTTCGATCATTCAATGACCAACAAAATCATGTAACTTACAATAACATAGTGTAATAATTTCAAATAAGTCAGATCCTGTGATTTTCTCTCTTTCAAAATTTTCACGTAAAGACTTATGTTATCTCTTCTGCCAATTTCTTTTCCTCAGTGTGTGTGTGTATTGAATTTTTCTACAACACTAAGACATAAATAGCATTCTACCGCTGCGAATGTACTATCACGAAACACATACCATTTAATTTCTCTGTGTTTACGTATCTAACAACTAAACTTCAATTTTTACATATATATATAT
>NW_018164976.1:465730-472097 GCF_001263595.1 Phalaenopsis equestris | reverse complement strand
TTTCACTTTCTAAATGTTAAAATAGTGGTATTTTTAATGTGATATGAAACATTTCTCATAAAATATTTTATTTTATTTTTTTCCAACAAGAGAGAGTGTGCGTGTCTGCTAGCATGTGTTGAGAACTGTAATTTACTTAACATGTTAATGAGTATAGTTGAAGGAAGCAGTGGCTCAACTAGCTGAGGAACGCTGCTCCGCGGATGAAGAGACCCAAGTGTCAGTTGGTCGAGTCCGAACAAAATCCTTAAAACGCCATAGTCGAAGATACTTCAAATACGTTGGCTCACTCACAACTCCTCCTTGTAGCGAGAATGTCACTTGGTATATTCTTGGCAAGGTAATCATGATGCATGTTCATATTAATTTAATTTAATCGAAATTATAGTAATTAATCCTCTTATGTATTTATGTTTATTAGGATTTTTATACGAAAAATTTGTGTATATAGCACACAATTCTTATGCATTTATACATTCAACACCTAAAGTTTGATATTTATGTTTATAACAGTTTGATGTTATAAACTTATGCATGAAGAGATACATTTCACGTTTAAGAATAAGGAGTTATTAATAATGATATTTTTGATGTGATGTTAAATATTTGAGTTTTTTTAATGTAAATATGAATGTTTAGAGGTTATATATGTAATTACATAAGAGTTTTGTGGTATTTTTTATTTAAGATGCGTTGATATTAAACTAAAATGGAATAATTATGTATACATCTATGATATTTTCAGGTGAGGAAAGTCTCCAAAGAACAAGTTGCCTTGATTAAGTATTCCCTTGCGACTGAGTTCAAGAATAATGCGAGGCCAACACAAAAATTGAATGGAAGAAAAGTTGAGCTATATGATGAGTCTAAGCTCAATGCTCACTCTCAATAAATGAGATCATGAGGCAAATAATTTCAAGTAAATCAAACTTTGATTTTAGGAGGGAGGTGGTGAGGGAGATAAGCTACTTAAATGTAGTATTTATTATTCTTAACAAGCTATATTAATGTGTGGCATGTTAATGAAGGAGACAATGGATCAACAATGTATGTAATAAAATGATGGGCACTGCCTAACCATATCTATCTTTTGAGTTTTCAATTAATTATAAAGAGCTTGTAGGCAATGAGTTACCAAGGATATATAAGCAAATAAAGTAGAAGTTACAAATGCCAATTTGAATAATTACATTTTTGAGAATAGTGGGGTCAATGTTGCATCATATACACATGTGATGAGATTAGTAGTCAACCCAAAAGCATAATTTGCGTGATGTTAACTATTTGGTATCTTTATATCAACATATTTTCTTAACTATTTTGATGTGGAACTAATCTTAAAACATGACAATAATATTAAACAAAGCTCTAAAGAAAATTTAAACTTTGAACATTTGAAACAATAATAAATCATCTATAATAGCTCCAATAATATGCTAAGCAATAAAGGAGTAAGAGCTCTATTGGACTCAAGTGTATCTTTTTATTGTTCTTTTGAAAATGATTAAATTGCAAATTATTACATAATTAATTATAAAAAATTGTATGTGTTTGAAAATAATTTCACTAAAAAATGAAGCTACCACCCCAAATAATGGAAAATAAACAGTGCAAAAGTCAATATACAGTACACATATTGTAAGAGCCGGTAAAATGTTCATTGAAAATAAATTTTAGAGGTGTCTTTTAAATGATATGAAGGATTAGACAAGGCTGACTTGATTTTGAGAGATCAAGTTTTTTCGTGGGGGCCAAGCCCTTATAGATTATATCTTAGTGTGATGCCTAGAACTACACTCAAGTAAACATGTTATGCTTATATTTTCATAGTTTATCAGAGTAGAACAATAGATCTTATGTTATCTAAAAGAGGATGCTTCTAATTTAACCTACATGAGTTTTTAATTCATTTCATTAATTTTTTATGCAATGTGAAATAGGTTTATTGATAGGTAGACATTGGACTAATGATCTCATCATATAGATAAGATGACATGACATACATGTAATGGTGTTTATGCATATAAAGAGTGTGCTATTAACCTAGGTTGTATGCAATCATGTCTTTAGTTTGCAACATAATTATGCAAAAGAAGTAAATATTAATTCGTTAGATGACTATAACCAATAGAACAAAGTGTATTATAATAGTATATCTAACACACGACTACTAATAACTTCAATGGTCCTTTCAAACTTATTAATTTTATAAGTTGAATAATAAATTAATCAATTTTTCAATAAATTCAGAAGAGTTTTGTCCATGTACATCATTAGTGGAAGATTTAATGACTTCTGAGTTACTCAAATGTATAGAATATTACATATAATGTATATAACAAGTTATAAATGTCCAAATAATACAAGGTATGTAGAAAAAAGAGTGCATGCAGTGGAGTGAAAGAAGCAAGCAATAAGCATTGACATATCACTCTTGGGAGCTTTACCATAGCACATAAGAGAAAAGAATCCTAGCATAATAACATATAAATTATACTTTAAAATTAGACTTACTTCATTAACACATCATAATAATATCTATTATAATTCCTTCAAGTAATGCCCTAGTTATTTATAAGACAAATAAGTGTGCACAATAGCTAAATTATAATAATACACCCCCTGATCTTATTATTTCATATAAAATTTAAAATCCTTTCATCTAACTTATCATTTGAGACTCAATGACATAGTTTTCAACATGAATTGAAAGGTTAGTTGGATTTCATCTCCTAAGATGGAAGTAATGCCAAAGAAGTTAGACAATTGAAACCCTTTTTAATATATTAGATTAGTTCAGTTATATCCAATGATATAATAAGTCCCTGTAAAAAGAATTTTGTTTAAGGTAAATGTATCTTATTAAATTCATGAATCATAATAGGTTATATATAATAAATATATGTTGAAAAATAAATAGTAAACATTTATTTTTTAGTGACTCGTGCATATTATCCATTAGAGATTCATTTCTATGTAATTTTATTTTATGACTTTAAAAATTATATTTTATTTAAATTTTTGTACTCGGGATATCTTGTAAGGCTTTACCACACACACTCATTTATACCATGATTCTAGTTATATGGTACATAAAGTAAGGTGTTTTAAAAATAAAAAAATAAGTATTGTGATATTATACATATGATTGTAATCATAATGATAATCATGTGCTTGATTATGGATGTCTTTATAATGCTCCAACAGCTCTTCTAAATATTATTGATGTGAATGTTGATTTTGCATTAACTAAGATTTTATATTTAATATATTAACCGAACATATGACCATGACTGTATGCACGATTGCTTAGTAATTTTAAATTTTATGAAGCAACTTTCTTGCAATGGTTATTTTTACCATGCGATGGCAATTAGTAAAAAATATAGTAATTTTCAGTATGTACTTTATCACCCTAACATCCTTGAAACATTTTAGGATCATTTCAACACATGTTAAGCTAAATTGGTCCAATTACACCCATAACAATCTCGACTCCCTCCCTCCCTCCCTCTTGTGAGCGCATGCGCACACACACACGCACCCAAAATTACAAGTTTTCACTCGCAATCTTTATATGATATTTGCGAGTAAAGTACATTTGTTATATGATTCATATGTCTTACTCCCTCCCTCTTGTGAGCGCATGCGCACACACACATGCACCCAAAGTTACAAGTTTTCACTCGTAATCTTCATATGATATTTGTGAGTAAAGTACATTTGTTATATGATTCATATTTCTTATTATTATTATTATTGTTAGTATTTTGGCATGTTCTAATTACTTATGCTTGGAGTGGTTTCTTTCATCTTAAAAGAAGAGCCAAGATGTCATTTTAAAATGGCATTTTGCTCATGATTTACAAAACAATGGATTAGTGAAACAATAAGGAGATCATTAACATAGAATAATCTTGTAATTGTTGAACCATTAGAAATCTTATTTACATTGTTTATTATTTTAATTTTGTACTTTGATTTTTTTTAACTATTCACATTTGTATTTATAATTTATTTTATTTTTTAGATTACAAAAATAACTTAGGAAGGTTTTTAAAATATTAAAAAGCATAATTCATCCTCATCTTTTGTTGAGTCATTACCTTCAATTGGTTTCATGTGAGGGTACTTGATTGTAAAGCCGTGGAAACAACTTTGTAGCAACAACTTTGTCTATGAAGGAAGCCCTATTTTTATCCATCATTGTCTCATAAAATCCTATTTGGCTTCTAAGAAATTCCTAATGTTAAATTTCTTATAATCCCTTAACGATGACATCCGACACTTGGTTAAGTTGGTATATTCTCATCCTTTCACGATAGTTGCTGAAAATTTTAGTTGAAAAAAAATATTTAAAGGATTAACTCAAGGAAGCATGATACTCAAGTGAATGCAAAACCACTCAATTATTTTTTTGCAATAAAATTTAATAATTACACAAGCATATCTATGTTTAGAACTAGTAGAAGGTATGGGACAAGTTTGTTAACACATATTAAGAAACTAATAAAGCTCAATAATAATGGATTGACATTTAAATTCATAATTATTAACTATTTTGCATGGTGCCAAATGAATCAATCATAGACATGTAAATGAGGTTTAGTAATATTTTAGTAAATTTACATTTTCTTAGCAAAAAGTATTTAATTTAATAAAAAATAGAAAAGACCCTTAAAAGCCTACTAAAATAATAGGATGTCATTGTCATGATTATCATGGAGGTTAATGGCTTAATAAACGATCTCATATATATACTTTTTAAGTACTTTTATTATTGAAAAGCTAAAAATATAATAGAGGAATGAAGAATAGCCAAAAAACAAATGAAGAGAAATTTGTCATATTGACAATGAATTAAACTCCTTCAAGATAAGGAAGCATGAAGGACATGGCCAAAAAAGTATAATAAAGACAAATAAATATTATTTTATTTTCTTATGAACCTTCGTGTGTATATCATGATAGATTTCTTGAAAATAAATCATATATAATACCATCTAATAGTTTGTTGAATACAAGTACAAATTAACCATTTTAAAGCAACCATGATATAATAAATGGATTCCACTTCGCATTGATGAATTTAAAACTTGAAGGTAGTCTCATGGATGATGGCATGAAGAATTAAGTATTTTGTAAGTCATTAACTTCACCTAATTGTTATATATATTAGTTTCCATTAGTTTTAATGAAGTGGACAATTGTTTTTACAATCTTTAATTGTATACACAAATGGAGAACATAAATATGATCTAATGTGACTTTAGTTGTTGAGAATTACATTTTGACTAACTATTAAATAGTTGCTATGGAGGAGATTTTGTGCAGCTTTAAGTCAAATTAAACTATTTTATTTAATTTCAATCTTTTTTAAATAAAAAATGTATTCATTTATTTCTTAGATATTTTGATTTTTTTTAGATACTATAAACTTGATGATTATTATTATCATTATTATTATTTGTAAATTTTATTTTCTCTGTCTATGGAATATGAAAGAGAACAACTTCTAGGTTAAAAAAAAAGCAATGCTTAAATTATTAATTTAAATTTATCATGATTTATTGAACTCTATCATATTAGGTTATTCACCCTAAATTAACAAATTTATCATTCCAAGAAAAGACAACTAACATGTGTTTTACACTATTGAGCACTAGATATTCAACTTTATACAAAAGCACTAAGTCATAAATAAAAGTTCACAAACAAAAGTAAACTTTTTTTTATAGAATACTTAAGATATAAAAAAATTAATATGATTTGACCTCCCAATCACCATATATCCAATGCATAAATTGTCCAATGCCTAAACCCTCCATAGATTTAGGGTTTCTTTGGGGTAGCTACAACTATTTGTAAAAATAATTGTGAATTTGCTTCTAGAAAAGCTATTGTGAGAAAGTTGTTATTGGTAAAGCAATATGTATATTTGGTTAATCTCCGTGTCGTAACTATTTTCGAGAAAAAAAGATTGTAATGTTCTTATGTATAAGTGCTAACTGTAAGTTATTTATTTTATAATTAAATTAATTAAAACATCATAATAGATTTCAAAAGTTTACAAAGAGTCAAAATTTTAATATATATTACATCAAAAGTTACACACCACTTAATCATGAATAACATAAAAATTAAAATTACAATAACAGCTAATATTATCATAATATTACTCTTGGGGTCCGAACGATCAAATCTTTTGAAAAATTTTCTCTCTAAAGCTACTCTCCGCACGTGATCAGTATTTTAAATGAACTTCTTATAGTTAAAAGCCAATCTAATAAAGCTGCAACTGTTATAAAATTTTCTCCCATAGTTGGTTTCCCGATATGACATAAATATGCAACATTTCAAACCATAG
>NW_018164976.1:462900-465630 GCF_001263595.1 Phalaenopsis equestris | reverse complement strand
GATATGACATAAATATGCAACATTTCAAACCATAGTTGCAATACACAACTCTAAAAACAGTAAACGTTTTTTAACTCATATTTTCTTAGAATGTAGACTTTAATACACCAATCACAACTTTAATCACAAATTGAGCATTGAAAATCATAGTTTAAATAAAAACACAAGGTGCAATAAATATTTCACCAAGCCCAAACCACGAAGTGTCAACAGAAATACATAGTATCACAATGACAACTAACAAAATAAGATAATATTAGTGAATATTGTTGAACACTTCAAGTAAAATATTTCACAAAAAGTTTCTTGAGGAAATAACAATCTGTAATATGCTACACATTCTGATTCTCAAAGAAAAAATGGAGATAATAAATCCTTCGCTCAGAAACAATTGCTATAAAATTCTCTCTTATTAACATCCTCAAGCACTTTTATAAATTTCAAATAAAGAGGTTAGTCTTCAGAGACTTTTATGATATAGTATAGCTCAATGATAACCTTAGAAAGGGATGGTGGAGCATGATTCATACTCAAAGTAGATGTCATTTACTGTACATGTATTAATTAACTCTTTAATATGATTTCTTAGAAATACAACACATACTTTTTTTTCAAACCTTTTGGACCCTCAGATGACTTAAACATTGAATAATTAGATTCAGTACGATCATCTACCCCATGCAATGATTCCTCAATGAGGTCATTTGAGCTCTCTCTGAGATAAAAATTGCAATGACCATATGTTGGTCCATGAGGCTCTTGGCTTAGATTCATTGCCTGAGCTCCAGTAGCAACAACATCATCAAATATCTGGTTTAGCTTCTATTATAGTTCAATATATATTCTACAATATCGGAATTTTTTGGCATTCAACACTACCTATAGTTTATGAAACTTCTATATGAATTATAAATACACATTATACTTACCGAACAATATTAATGAAGTTTGTAAGTATATAATTTACTTCTTGTTTCTCTCACCACCACTCATATGAAACATCATAGGTCTTCTTTATAAAATCCCAATTGAACCTAGTTGATCCTAATTTTGACTCTTTCTATAATTTACAATTCGTCTTCAATTGATATCATTTACTTTCAGTTGAGTTCTATTGTGTTGTCTACTAATTATCTATTTAAATTTTGTCATAATATTTTGTAAGTGCTCTTTATTTAAGTGAGTTGGTGTTTGACTTTCTAATTCGACCTTTTCAAATAAAAAATTGCAAAAAAAATCATTTTCACATCCCGTTCCCAAGTGACACTCTTAGATTTCTCATTAGAAATGATTTAAAATTAATATAAAAAAATGTGCTTTAAACTCATATAAAATTTTTCAGAAGAACCTAAAACTTGGGGTGAATTTCGCTATCCGACAATTTGTTGGCCATGTCATAGTTGATTTTAAGTTCTCTGACCAGAAGGAGTTTTTCGGTCTGACCTAGGACGAGCCCGATGAAAGTTCTGTTGGCATCAATTTTTGATATCACATGTGTAAGATGTTCACGTGACTGGCTTGGGATGATTCAATGTTCACTTGTAGCATCTCTTAGATCAAGACACCCATTATAGACCTCTTGTACAAGTTCAGAGCATGAAACCAGAGTTCGCAATGATTCAATCACACCCGCGAACAGTTGGGCAGACTCACCCAGGACATTAGACATGTTTGATGTCCATTATAGTGTTTAGAGATCCCTCTATATCCATTCAGAGCCTCCTTAGAGTCAACAGAAGTCACGGAGCCCTCCTAAGTGCGTTACAAAAAAAAAAATAGGGTTTAGAATGCATTTCCTGCGTCGTAGTTTAAAATGCTCATTGACAATGGATTCTTTGATCATGGTATCACATATGTGGTCTCCCATAGCTTTCGGATTGAGAAAACCCTTCGTTGAGCATTGTCGATATAAATCAGTACTTTCAGTGCTAGTATTGCGCCTAGGCACCAACTTGGTGCACCTATACATCTAAAACAACCTCTAAGGGGCTTAAAACCCATGGGGATGGAAGTCTGGTGCCTTGGCGCCAGTCCTGGGGTGCCAAGGCATCTCAAACAACTAAAAAATGGCCTCTTTTTTGAGCCCCTAGAAAGTAGGCGCCATTGAGGTGGTGCTTATGTGTCGGAGGCCTGACGCTAGGGTGTCATACTAGGCCCCTAGCACCACGTTCAAGGATTCTATGTGTAAGTCCAAAATCTGGACCCGTTTCCTCCCATAATTTTTTGCTAATTTTGAGCTGGGCAAGTCTCAATGCAGTTGAAATAACAAGGATTTCTTGGTTTTGGGGAGATTTATCTAGGAGAAGCTAAATGGATGATTAAGGCTCTTTTGGATGGGTCTTAAGATGACATGGAAAACCCATTTTTGGCATAAAAAAGGCAAGTTGGGTATTTTCTTGGATGAGCTGGTTTTAACTTAGAAAAACCTCATTTCTTCCTTAATATACACTCATTTTTTTAGTTTTTAGGTGTTGGTGAGAGCTTTAGAGGACTAGAGGAAGAACTCTATCTTCTTCCTCAAGGAGCTTAGATTTTCCTTGGATTTTAGAGCTTCACGCAAGAGAGGGATGATTTTGACGGAGTTCCTCCGAACCCTTAAACATTCGCTACCCTTTAGGATAGCACATTAAAACTCCATCCTTGAAAACAACAAATTCAAACTTTTTGAGGATGAGTCACGACCATAATCGGCTTAAGTAATATTGGGTGCTTAACATGTAATTAACTATA
>NW_018164976.1:425011-462800 GCF_001263595.1 Phalaenopsis equestris | reverse complement strand
GGGCTTGCCCTTATAGGAAGATGCGAACCCCAGAATAGGTACAATAACCTGAATCTCTGGTTATGAGTTTGCTTTCGTAAGGTCTTCTTCGCGGGTGTGTCTCTAAAGTGTTTTGAGCTAATTTTATTTCGAGCATCACTTTGGAGCTATATTCACGAAGTCCACTTAACGAAAGCTTTCCCCCACAAACTTATTGTTTGTTTTCATCATTGTATGCCTTGGCTCTTCAAATTCCTCTCTTCTTCGGACCGTCCATATTATATGGAATAGAGAGTTATTCAGAGAAAGGGGCTAAACAATAGTAGACAAGCTGTCGACTCTATGACAACAACTGAATGACATGTGGCGACAACACGAAGCGGAAGTAGGCACAGTCAGAGTCAGGAGAAAGGAATGAAAACCATAAATGAAGAGCCTCTTAAATTCATAGTAACTTAAGAAGATTTTGGTCGACAGACTATTGAACCACTGAAGGACCAACTTTTTCAGGGTTGTTAGAAGATGACAACACATTATGGGGCCGTCAATTTGGAGCAGACCAACCGATGACTCAAATGCCTATGTGTTCGATTAGGTCGATCCTCCCTTTGCAATAATCCAATCGAGAGATCCTTAGCTTGAGCGAGGGTACCACCTATTTTATTTGGCAAGTAAAAGCCCCCTTTGCGAGCGACCAGAAAGGAACTTGCATTCGCTCTTCCCATCGCCTGTTCAGCTGTGGAGATGCAACTGTGTCGGTTTGATGGGACTCACTTTGTCCCTCTGTTTGCTGGTTGTTGACCTGGTTGTCCAGAATAAGCGGGTTCCCTGGTAGGGATCTTTAAAGATGGACCCCCTAAGGTTCTGCTTCAAAACTAGGGGTCTGGTTGTTCCTCTGGGTAATTGCTGCTCGAAGGACCTCGAATTGCTTCATCATGAGGGTCATCTGGGCTTGCAGGCCTTAGACATGTGCATGGACGTCCAGTTGCTTAATATTTCTACCGGATTCCATGCATGTTATCTCTTTTCAGGAGGTTTCTCCTTTGTAGTATTTTTCCACTTCTCGTATGTGGCATGATTCACACTCACCACACTATCTTTTAGGATGTTGAATTCTAAATTATTTTTTTGTGAACAAGCCCCGAGAGTTGAAACCATACAAAGGAGAAAAGAGAAATATATAGTAGAACAAGTCCAGAATTCACTGTAGAGAGAATTGAGAGAGCCCCCTTTATTCATACTTTTTCCTCTTATTTAAAGAGATGTGTTTTATACAATTACAAAAAAGGAATGAGTAGTTATGGAAATTGCTCTTAATATCATTTATGTTATGATCAATCATATGAATTTCATACTATATCTGTATTACAATTTAAATTTTAATATGACGGTAATTGACTGACCAACTTGCTTAAATTTGATCGACTGAGTTAACCGACTGAGTGGTGATCACACCTTATATTGGTCAACTGAGGCACCTAGTCAAGTGGCAATCTCGTCTGTCTTGGTAAAAGTGGGTCGACCAATTAGTCACGATCAAGATCTCAGACCTATGCTCTGGTCGGTTTGGACTGCAGACGTGGTCTGTCATTCGGATCTCTCGTCGTGGTGTGTCAGTCAATTCTTGATCACGTAGTTGGTTGTAGGACGATTTGACAACTTAGTCGTTGGGCTATCGTCTGAGCCATTCGATTGCTTTGAGGTTCGTGCTGATAGCTTTAGTGTATACATTATCATAACCCTAGATGTCACATGCGAGACTGCAGCGAAAGCTGAAGATGTCGCAAAGGGGAAGACAACCAAAAAAGAGCTCGGGACCGAGAGAAGAAAAAACTCTAGGAGCTTGAAGGGTAAAAGGAGTTTCGATCGAGGTCTCATCGTACCAATATAATAAATATGACGACTTCCCAATGCAGTCTTGGAGATTTGGTTTTCAGAAGCATAGGTTTAAACGAGCGCCCCAAATGCAAACAAAAGTGCAGTTCGAACAACACAACAACACACCAAACACAACCTTATAATCCCTTGCCCAAACTTGTTATTACATGGTGAAATCATTCACGCATTGGGTGATGGAAAAGCCTTTTATAGTCCTAAGCAAATCAACATCAAACATGTTATGGTATGGCTCATATACCATATCGGGACAGACGCTGGATCGAAGCGGAGCAGAGCGGAGCGGAAGAATCTGTCCAAATTGGGAAGTTACGTGGGTTGGGGTGCGGGGGCAAAGCCCCGCGGTATGGTACAGGGGTAATGTTGTAATTACATATTGTGCCTAAAATTTGTAATAGTCACCTCAGTTTTTTGACCAACAATCTCTTTCACAATAACTCCACAATTGTTTCTTCAAACAACAACAACTGCCCCTAATAGACCCTTATTTTTAATAGTTAGACTAGCCAATATCCATTATAATACATTAATTAAATTAACAACATCTTGAATATTTAAGGACCAAAATCGCATTGATCGAGGAAATTGAGTTCAAGCAAGATCGTCTGAGTGGATTAAGTGGAAATGAAAGGTGTCATTAGTGTTGTAAACAATTGACATGATAGTACATGATAATTTGACTTAAACTTCGACTAAAAAAAATGTGTTAAGGACGAGCTAAATATTTTTTCAATTGAGTTATCGTCTCAGAATTTGACACAATTAAAATTTAGGGTCAAATCCAGGTTGAAAACCTTAAAAATAACCCATTTTGTAGTGAAACTCGTGAATTTATATGGGACAACAGGGCTGAAAAAATATTGCATCAGGACTTCGCACGTGAAGGTGACAAAAAAAAATCGGCCCGGTACCGGGGGGAATATTCACCCGTGTTATTCAGGTGCTATTATATCTTATTCAAGTGTCATTGTGTTCTGAGAATATTTTCGGTGTTATAATGACACAATAATACATCAATAACACTTGAATAAGAAACAATAATACCTGAATAACATACAATAACACCTGAATAACACATGAGAAATATTCCCTTGTGTTACCGGACATATTTTTTTTCTATCACCACCATGTGGCGTGATTTCATTGGACTCCACACGTAACTCTACGTGCGGAGTCTTGATGTAATATTTTCTCATCAGGGCTTGGGTGCTTCAACAGAAAAAATATTACATCAAGACTCAGCACGTAGAGCTACGTGCGGAGTCCAGTGAAATTACACTGTGGAGGAGATCGACCCGGCAACACAATGAAATATTCTCCTTGTATTATTCAGATGTTATTGTGTGTTATTCAGATGTTACTGTATGTTATTAAGGTATTATTGTGTTTTGAGAATATTCCAGGTGTTATAATAACACAATAACACATTATAGTCCTAAGCAAATCAACATCAAACACTTTGAGTTCGTTTGGGATAGCTTTTTGGCTGCTTCGTTTTTCATAATCCCACCACAACTTTATTTGGAGAACTGTTTTCCTTAAAATTCTATGATAGAAAATAGTTTTTTTTTCAATATGACCTCTTAAAGTGCAGCGGCTGCCAAAAACTTGTGATATAAAATTTTGAATTTTAAATAAATTTGTAATAGTCACCTCAGTTTTTTGACCAACAATCTCTTTCACAATAACTCCACAATTGTTTCTTCAAACAACAACAACTGCCCCTAATAGACCCTTATTTTTAATAGTTAGACTAGCCAATATCCATTATAATACATTAATTAAATTAACAACATCTTGAATATTTAAGGACCAAAATCGCATTGATCGAGGAAATTGAGTTCAAGCAAGATCGTCTGAGTGGATTAAGTGGAAATGAAAGGTGTCATTAGTGTTGTAAACAATTGACATGATAGTACATGATAATTTGACTTAAACTTCGACTAAAAAAAATGTTTTAAGGACGAGCTAAATATTTTTTCAATTGAGTTATCGTCTCAGAATTTGACACAATTAAAATTTAGGGTCAAATCCAGGTTGAAAACCTTAAAAATAACCCATTTTGTAGTGAAACTCGTGAATTTATATGGGACAACAGGGCTGAAAAAATATTGCATCAGGACTTCGCACGTGAAGGTGACAAAAAAAAATCGGCCCGGTACCGGGGGGAATATTCACCCGTGTTATTCAGGTGCTATTATATCTTATTCAAGTGTCATTGTGTTCTGAGAATATTTTCGGTGTTATAATGACACAATAATACATCAATAACACTTGAATAAGACACAATAATACCTGAATAACATACAATAACACCTGAATAACACATGAGAAATATTCCCTTGTGTTACCGGACATATTTTTTTTCTATCACCACCATGTGGCGTGATTTCATTGGACTCCACACGTAACTCTACGTGCGGAGTCTTGATGTAATATTTTCTCATCAGGGCTTGGGTGCTTCAACAGAAAAAATATTACATCAAGACTCAGCACGTAGAGCTACGTGCGGAGTCCAGTGAAATTACACTGTGGAGGAGATCGACCCGGCAACACAATGAAATATTCTCCTTGTATTATTCAGATGTTATTGTGTGTTATTCAGATGTTACTGTATGTTATTAAGGTATTATTGTGTTTTGAGAATATTCCCGGTGTTATAATAACACAATAACACATCAATAATATTTAATCACACAATAACATCTGAATAACACACAATAACACGTGAATAATACGTGAATAATACGAGAGAAATATTCTCTCGATCACTCCACGACATAGTTTCATTGGACTTCGCACGCAGCTCTACATGTGTAGTACTAATATAATATTTTTTCACTTCAACAATCTTGTGCCGCCCTAAATTTTTAAGCACAATTACATAAAAATCATGGAAACTTCTTATTTTTAAAACAATCATCCTCTTTCATCTATTTTTCAAATTCTCACTCAAATATTCAAATTCAAGTAAAACCTTAATTCATATTTTTTATCATTATTAAATTCTCAAAAATTTTATGGCGACAGGTATAAATGCATAAATTGTAAAGAAAATTACTTTATTAATTTTTTTTTTATTTTTGGTTTTGGGGTTTAGGGTTTGCGAAGTGCGAAGGGCAAAGTGCGGCAAGGAGGAGGCGAGAAGAGGCGAGAAAGGGGGCGAGGCGAGGGAATCCAGGCGAAGCCAAAAGGTTGAAGGCTCGAAATCTTCTATTCCACCGATCGCCAATCCAACAAAGGTATTTTCTCCTACAGATCTGTGCAGATCGCTCTACTCTTTATCATAACCTTAATATCATGTAATAGCAAAGGGTTTCCTGGAACTATTCACATTTTGTAACTAGAAATCAGTTTTTCTTTGAATTGGGGCATTCGCATACATAGCAGACAAACTCTCATGTTTACACTGATGGCGCTCAAATCGTTAGTTTCACATAAAAAAATAGCACAATTATCACATTTTAGAAGTGAAATACTCCTTGTTCATGCATAGGTTTAAAGCACCGAAGTGCTATTTATCTAAATATGTAAATACATAAGAATCTTGTGCTATGTATGTAATTTTTTTGAAGAATGTGTTTTGATTTTTTTCCCTTTGTGGAGTGCGCTGTTAATGGTTGGAACTTGGAAGGAACTAAGAAGCAGGTTGTTTCCGAGTTAAACGAATCCAGTTGAGTTATAGGTCATGTTTGATCCATATAGTTGGCAGATTAAACGGTCGGGTTTGGGTAAGATTTGATTAGTTGATTCAAGATGATTATTGTAGCCCCATAAATATTTATGTTATTTTTCATTGGAAATAGTTTGGCAGGTTTATAAAAATGTGATATATTGCATGAGGTTTATTAGAAGCTTTATTATTTGGAGCTAGGCTTTTTCGGGAGATACATTTCCAGCTTTTGCTGCAAACCGTATGTGTTTAGGGGTTTTTGCTACAGTCAGGATTTGCTAAATCCTGTAAATTCATATTAATAAATCTGGAGATGATTAAAATTTGAAAACCATTTGGCATGATCATTGTTTAATATTCACAAATCCCAATGAACTGTTTTGCTATTTGTTATAGGATTTAACATTTGTGAGAGGAGAAGTGCTTAAATCCATTAAATCCCTTGAATGATAAGTTTTAACTATTTATTTATTTAAATGAGTTGTATCAAATTAGTAGAAATTAAAGTTTCCAGAATTATGTTTTGCAGAATCGAACCTAAAACTTGGTTAAATATCACCTAAAACAAGATAACTGGTGATCTCTTAAGGTTTTTTTTTTTAGCATGTCTTATGCTTCCATATCTCAAATTCCTGTTTTTATTTTGTCTATTATCAATGTTATCTATCTGATATATTGAATTATTTTCTGCATTCTTAGGTCTATTAGGATACAAGTATATTTTAGTGAAGCTTGATAGTGTAAATCATTCTGTTTTTTCAATTCTTAAAAGTTTGTCCTGGGGGATAAGATTATTACAAGTTATACTTGGGTGTTTCTGATGTTCTTTCACTCAGAATCTTTGGTTGCAAATAGAAAGGATTGAACATTATTTGAAAGATTTTGAGAATTAAGACCAACTAATTATATTAGGCTTATTTTTTTTGTTAGCGGAATTAATCTAATTCCTTGCACTTGTATATCCCAGTATAACATATATAAAATCATTAATGAATTGGTGATGGAATGTTCTTGAGGACAATGTGCACTTTTTGACTGGCGATTACTTATGGTGATATGTTGGGAAACTTGGAGTGGTGAAGTGATGTTTAGAGTTGAATTTTGTGTGATTGATGGTGTAGGCTGAGAGTTATAATGGGACAGTGACATATTTGTGGAGGCTTGAGGAGAAGATAGGCTCAAGTATGCCTTGTTTGGGATGAGGCCACAAGGTAGAGATTGGTTGTTTTTGGGACCTTGGAGGCGAGAGGGAGGAGGCTAGTGGTGAGCATGGGAGAGGCCAGTGTCTTTTGGTGAGGGTTCCAAATCTTGGAAGGCCTATTTTAGGGTTGGATTTGGGTGAAGAGAACAATGTCTATTGAGGTTTATAGGGGCTATGGGATACATGAAGCATGTGGTGGCATGGTAGGGGACTCAAATTGATATGCTGAGTGGAGATAAATAAAATACACAAACGTAGCTTGACTTATCGAAGTCCAGAACTGAATTGTGTAATGCAGCCTCACCAAGGGATTCAATCACAAGCAAAGTTTTATTAATCTTTCATTAATGTCAAAAAAAAAAAAAAAGGGTACATGGAGTTTTTATAGAAAAATTAAAATTCATCAATAAGAACTCTTCAATTTTTCGCCAACTCATTTATGGTGATGGAGCGTTTTTGATTTGCATGCTTTTGTTTTGTTTTGTTTGGTATGGTGGACCAAGGTCTGTTGAAGAAAAATTCAAACTCTTTTCCATCTCGTGCCGATGGTTTGGATAGAAGAGGGGGCCGATCATGCTTGAATGGAAAGTGGAGTGACCCTTGATTTGAGGCATATATTGAATCTTAGGAGGAAAGTGTCAATAAATCTTGTTCCTGCTTGTATTATATGAAATTTGTAATGTACTTTATGATGATAAATCTTCAAATTGATATGATGCTCTGATGATGAAGATAATCCTATATTAGTGCTTCTTTAACTTTACCACATTTATAATTACTCTACTCAAACTTAAAAAAAAAGGCTGTAGTCATCCAAATTGGCTGGAGAAATTTTATCCATTGCTGTTTGGTTCATCCATGTGGTTGCAGGAGGTGATTGAATGTTTGTAACTATTGTGGCATTATCTAGTAGAGGGTACATTATTTCTAAGAAACTTATATTTAAGTTGTTGTAAAATTTGATTGTTATCTACTTCAAGTTAGTAAGTTCCAATGCATAATAAATACTTTAGAAAGTAAAATATTGAGTGCAAGGAATAATAGGTTGATAACATTGGTCAAAACTAAAAAATAAATAATTAATTTAAGGTTTCTATGCTTATTACTTTTTATGATTGCAGAGTAGGGGAATGAATTTATATTATTTTTTGGTGATGAATACTTATGAAAATACACATGAAAAATAGCTTCAAGAAATTTATTAATATTATGTCAATTTGTTGTGACTCAAGTGAATGAAGATCGTGAATACAAAATGTTAGTTAAAATGCAGTAACTTATAATGGATGATATGTCATATCAGTTACATCAATAAGCATAAAAACAAGTCATTTATGCCTCCATGCAGCTTGTGATGTTTTGTGGGATTTGCAATGGTGATTTAAATGTAAGAGCTAAGTCAGGCTATATGTCTCTCGTGGAGGGTAACTTATATCAACTACCATGCAGTGTATAAAAAAAAATTTAATATGATGATCTAAGCCCACAATAAGTGTGCAAATTAGTAGAAAATCATGCATTTTTCTTCTTAGAAGGAGAAGTTTCATTACTCATGTCATTCATGGTTGATTAGAAAAGTTAAAGATTTGAGATCACAACAAATATGTGTATCTCAAGAGGCGAAGGTGTATTGTCCTTCTCAGGAAGAAAATGCTCGTTAGAAGTTATGCCTATGCTAGATGTAGGGGTAGAAATATCTGAATGAGAAACTAAGGATGAGTGAAAATTAGTACAAGCGTCAATCAAAATCAACTAAAGCTGCACATTTTCCTTTTTAGAGACATTTGAATTCGGGGTTTACTTATGTGGTTTAGATTGGCATTCTTATCTACTGGCTTGATCAGAAAAAAATTATGGTTTTATTACTAATTTTGTATACATAATTACTTCTTTTATCATTGGATAACATCCATATCACATAGTCAAAATTTGTCCAGAAGAATGTGTTTAACCTATTAGAGGACATCACACCAAATTTTGTTCCTTTAACTTTCTAGTTTGATGGGGACTAGGTGTCTAGCTGTCGAATGTTGAGATGTGTTATTTACTCAACTTACATGAAATGATATAGGATGTGGCTCAAATTATAAATTGGTTGTTTATGAGCGTTTGAGTTGATATGATAGTCATTACATTGCCACAATCAATAAATAATGTACGAGCTGAACTAACATGAAATGATATAGGATGTCGCTCAAATTATAAATTGGTTTTTTATGAGCGTTTGAGTTGATATGATAGTTATTACATTGCCACAATCAATAAATAATGTACGAGCTCTTGTTACATATGATGTATGTTTGATTTGTTCTTTTTTTGTGCCACTAATTCTCAATATTAGATCTTGAAATAGAAATACATCTCATGAGTACCAAAGGGGCAGAGGAAGCTTATCATTAGTTGGGGGTGTATTATCTCCAATTTCTTTGTAATCGTTTGATTTAGCTGCTGAAGAATAATCTGATGTTGCAAAAAAGTTGCGGTGGCTATTACATTTATTTTTTAAAGTCTGACTGCAACTGGAAAACTGTCATCGCACCTAACCAGGATTGATGGAAAAACACTGATTTATTTTAGTGGTAGCCTTTTGAAAACGATGCCAAAACGCAGTTTATCAACATCACTAATGCCCCGAACGGACCCTTAGTCTCTTTGATGAAGATGATTTTTCCTTGCATTGATGTCATATATGACTTTTCTTGTCACTTGAAACAATAATTTCCTTAATGTTCCTGATAGTTCTTATCTTACTAGGGGTCCTATGATGTGCAATTCTAGCTAATATATACACAATAATTTTCAATGTGGAATTTGAATGCATATTACTTACATATATAATTAAAATTTAAAATCAAGAAAATTAATTGAAAGTATTTCATTGGTATTATCTTACTGTTCAAAGCATTACTTTAAAATGAATACTTGTTATATATATTTAATTATAAAAATAAAAATTTGAGACAATATTTTCCTTCAAAATTATGTACCATTTTCTACATCAAGAATTGTAGCCCAATAACTGCATTATGTAATATAGATTAATAATCCAAACCCAAAATTGATAATTATTTAATATTATTACATACTTGCCTGAATGTATTTTCCATAGGTATTAAGTAAGATGTTATTGAGTTTTACTTGGTTTGACAAAGCGCAACCACTCTAATAAATACTTGTAATGTGCATGAATGCTCAAAACCACATGTGGTGTTTTATTTATTTATTGATTTTTTAGTTTTTGGAGAATTGTAGCTTAGTTCATTCCTAATCATTCACCTAAGACCTTAAATTAAGAAAGTAGTAGCTGCAGAATAATCTATAACTGAATTATTTGTAGTTATGCATTTCATCTCATTATTCACCAAATGATTATTTCTCTTTAAGTGCTTGTTTCATGCTTCAATATTTAACTTGAAACATTTTGTTAAAACGATCAAGCATGTCTATTTGTGTCAACTTTATTATTTTTGGAACCAAATAAATCTTATTAATAAAAAAGCCTACAAATTATTGATCCACTTTGAAAATATCCAATGTTATATCTCATCAATGTAGAAACATAATTTTGATCCTTATGATAGTGATGATTTTGCCGTTAAAACTATAGCCTAAGCAATTTCATTTAAATTGCATTTTTAATTTAATATTTTATTGACTAAATATATAGTCAGCACGATGCAATTATAAACCGTAATATCAATTTAAAATTAAAAATTCTAAAAATCCACCACTCAAATTTATGCGAGATGACTTAGGTTTAGGATTTTTTTAATCCAAATAATATGATGCTTGGTATGCTTTTATACGACAACAATAAGCCTTTATCCCATTAAGTGTTGCGGCTACATGAATCATTCTTCTCTATTGTGTCCTACTGAGTGTCATATTTTCATTTAATTATAATAAATTAAAATCATATTTTATACAAGAAGCCTAAGACTTTTTAGGTCTACCTCTACCTTTCGTAACATAAGTCAAATTTAAAACATCTACTCTCCTAACCGGATCTTCTGATGGTCGACGTTTAATGTGAGCAAACCATCTAAGACAACTCTCTCTAATATTGTCTTCCATTTGAGCTACACCAACCCTTTCATAGATACAATCGTTTTGCATTGTCTTTAAGTATTAAACCATTCATCAACCTAAGCATTCTAATCTCAACAACATTAACTTTAGTTTATGATTCTCTTTGGAAGGCCAACATTCTGCACCATAAAGCGTTGCAGGTTTCACCACTATCGTATAAAATTTTCCTTTAAGTCTAAGCTGTTCTTTTCTAGCACACCCTGATGCATTCCTCCATTTCGACCATCCAACTTGAATTCTACTTAAACATCCCCATCTATATCACCATGAACAGTAGACCCAAGATATCTAAAATGTTCACGCCTTCTAATGACTTGATCACCTATTGTTACAGCTCTGCCACTAGATCAACTACTATTAAAATACATTCAATGCATTCAATTTTAGATCTACTCAAATGAAGACCTTTAGGCTCTAATGTAGACTTTTATAATTCAAGTTTTTCATGAACCCTATCTCTATTCTTATTCACAAGAAGGATATCATCAGCGAAAAGCCTGGTATGCTTTCATACAAGAAAAAAAAAAATTTGTGAACGAAGTCACGACTTACTAGTTATCAACCAAATTGACAACTTACAGTTATCAATCAAGTTGACAACTCAGTTTCTTTTAATGAAATGAAACACAGATAGTCTTTAAGCTGATTGATGATGAAATTAGCAAAAAAATTAATTAGTTTTTGATAGAACATAGAAACAAATAAAACAATAAGCAGACAGCCAAATTTCCACAAAATCATATTTCCTATATATAACATATTTTTATCAAAATCGAGAATACTAAGGTAGCCAGTAACAAATTATGTAGAGGCAAACAATGAACAAATTATCAAAATATAAAAAAAAAAGTTCAAGCTTTATGCTATTACAAGAAACGACATACCTCAAAAATAGGTAGTTTGTCGTCATGCGAGTATTACGCATGAAGGAATTACAAATTCAACTTACACACGCCATTAAACATTAGAAGAGATTATATTCAAGTAAAAAATTATGAATTGCATTCTTTAAACATTCTTTAAACCACTATTTATGTATAAACTCAACCTATGTGAATGGATAATCTTGCATAGGATAAATCTAAGCTCATCTCAAGTTTAATTTTTAATTTTCCACATACAGTTGAACTCCATGCACTTAAATTTTGAAACTCAAGGCTTTGTTTATGTTCACTACTGTATAAGGAAAAAATGCTCGCACGAATCTCAAAGGATCGAAAAATCAAGGAAGGAGACCCTAGGCGATCGAAGTTCCGAATTGAAGAGCGAATACCGACATATAACAGTTATCCGACCACCATGAATTGATCGACTGACATACCTAGTGACCGATAAATCTGGTGACTAGAGAATCCATCCGATGAGATGACACGATCGAGTGTTCGAAGGACTTTCATCGATTGACTTGATCCCTCGGTGAAAGTCAACCGATCGACTGACTTAACCGGTCGACCCGAAACTTCGGACGACCGACATATATTATATTTTCTTTGTATTATAATGTAATTCTCGTTTGACAGAATTCAGTTGTTTGGGCAGTTATCTTAATTGTTCCCTCTTTTTTGTAACTGTGTTTTTAGGCCCCTATAAATAAACGGTCACGACATAAATAAAGACAACGTTTCTCTCTCACTCGAATCTCTCTCTTCTTCTACTCTCCTCTCAGCTCTAACTCTTGGGACATGTTTCTCGAAAGATAATTTAGGATATAACAACTACAATTTTACATATGCACTGGATGGTGCATATGAATTGGATAAGGGGAAATCAGAAGACAACATAAATCTCACAGCCCGGGACTAAACCAACAGGTTGCCAAGCACACCACTGTAGCATCTATTCTTTTTAAACTCGTTCTATTTTATACATGTTAAAATAATTTTAAATTCCATCACATAATAGCAAAAGGCTACCACATCACAAAAAATGCACCAACGAAAAAATAGAATACACCATTTTACCTAATTTTGGATAGTTTTTTATGTATATGTATGACCAATACAAGAATGCACACACTTATATATATATTATATATATTATATTCATTTAAACTTATGTTGTATTAGTCTATTTGTCGTCCTCCAACTACCAACTTCAAGTTGCATTTCTCGTAATGTTCTTTTGATATCTGTTGTTGCACATTTTTTTAAATTTATTTTTTCATTCATCTTATATTCACAATGATTTTTTTCCATGAATTAACTCTTTTTCTTTTAATTTTATGCAGGTTGTAGATAATGGCAGATGATGCTGATGTAAGTTTTTCTCAGACCAAATTGAAGTTTGCTTAGTCAACACAGATGACATCTAGAACTTGATTTTGACCACATTCAATCTTTATTTTAGTTATCATGAATCTTAAATACCAATTTATGATTGTCTTCGTGAATTATTTGAAATTATTGGCTGTATGAATTTCAAAATATATTCTATGCAAATTATGTGGCATGTTGATTTTCTGTCATATTCGAAGTTTGAATTATATGATACATGAAAGCTTATAAATGCCTCTCTCCACACTGTTACAGTTTTACAAATTCTAAATACACTAAAAATATATACCAAGAATCTTGCTTTTGTTCATTTTATTATTTCATCTGGACTATTTTAAATTTTCACTCAAGCCATTCATCTAGCATTTATTGAACTAATCATTACAGAGCTCTAATTCTTTTTTGAAATCTGTTTAAAAGATTTCTGTTCTGGTGCTAGAAACTTTGGAAACCTTATACTATCTTTTCTCAGGTCGGAAAGAAAGAGGAGGAGGAGTTCAACACTGGTCCTCTATCTGTTTTGATGATGAGCGTCAAGCAAAATACTCAGGTATGATACATTATGAATCACTTTTTAATTTGTTCTGTTCATGTAGCTGATTAAAATTTTTTTCTTGTTAAATAAAGATACTGGAATGATGCAGATCATTAGATATTTATTTTTTGGGTAAGCAATGCATTATTTTCAGGAATGGAACCAGGGTATATCGAGGGCGGACAATTGCCTACCTTGGAATTTGAGATTTCTTTATGTAAATAATAAAATTTAATAAATTTTTTCTTATATACTTCATACAATTTAGTAATTTTGCGCCCCTCCCCCCTCCGTATATTATTTTGCCAAATACTTGAACAAATAATATTGCCCATTTTAATAATAAAGCTGGTTCCAATCCTTTTTCTTCTTTAGTTCTCTGACATAGTCGAGCAGTGGTGTCAAACAAGGTTACAAGGAAGGCAGATCATGGTGTTTTCTTATATACTTGAACAAATAATATTGCCCATTTTAACAATAAAGCTGGTTCCAATCCCGAGCAGTGGCGTCAAACAAGGTTACAAGGAAGGCAGATCATGGTGTCATTTTTTTTTAAAGATAATAAATCATCCCCATGCATCATATATTAATGGGGGCATAGGGCTGATTATAGAAAAATGCATAGAGATAAGCGACAACAGAAAATATTTATAATTTTTTTTAAATATCAGTTAGGTGAAAGAGTAGGGGTTTAAGCTCCTTATCTCAAGGATATAGGTGAGGTTATAAACCATTAGATCAAATAGGGGTGTCAAATCAGGCTTGCGGTTTGGTTCCGGTTTGACCCAAAATTGACCCGACTTGAAATTGCTTTGACCAAATTTAGCTGAATATAAGTTGACCCTAAACCAGTTTAACATAAAGCATTGTAGTTATCTGTGTCAAATTTGGGTCAAATTCGGGCCAAATTTTAACCAATCTCAGGTCAAATTCGGGTTTACAGGTTGACTAAATCAGTTTCGAGTCAATCTCAAGTTGGCGGATCAAATAAATTAGGATACTTAATCCCAAAGAGACCGAAAAATTATTCAAGTCCATCTAAACTTTGATTTTTTGAATCGAGTTCTAGTCTAGTTGGCGTGTCGGATGAGTTTTGACACCTCTAAGTTTAAGGCCCTAATTGAATTTTACTTCAGTGTAATGTATTTGGTGATGGATAGAAGTTTGTATTACCTTTGAAGTCCTTAAAGGTTGTGTCGGATAATGTTTCCTTTCCTTCCAAACTTTGATGATCAAGTTTCAATTATATTTTTAGCTAACTTTCACTTAGATTCTTTGAAGTAGCTAAACAATGTAATTTCTCTTTTCTAAAGATGCAAGTGCTCATATTTTTAAAAGTTTCACATGCAATTTTTTTTTTTTCATGAATACCTTTTAAGCTAGCATTGTTAGTCCATAAATGTCTTTCTTCCATTCAATCTGTCCTCTTCAAATTATTCCAGACGGTAAATTTCTCATTTTAGCAATTTAAAGGACCTTTCATGGGATCAATATAAGGTTGAAAGACCTAATATTTGAAGTATATTTGGAAGTAGATTAAATAGGTCTTTATATGTTATGTTGCTAAAAAATATGTAGTTTTATGTATTTTGCCTTTGAATGAAATGAGCGCAATCAGTACCCACCCCAAGTAACCCTTTGAGGACCTTACTTTACCTGATTGAATGTTATTACTTTTGTGACATTTTCTGATTTTTCTTATCCTCCCAACGCTTAAATTTAATGAATCAACATTGTTTCATTTTCATATTTGAGTATCATTTTTATTTATTTGTGGTTTTGGCTTCAAAATATGGTTGTGTACATATCGTGTTGCCGCAGGTTCTTATTAATTGCCGAAACAATAGGAAGCTTCTTGGACGTGTCAGAGCCTTCGATCGCCACTGCAACATGGTTCTTGAAAATGTCAGGGAGATGTGGACCGAGGTGCTCTCTCTCTCTTTTTTTTTTGAAATAAAATGGAAGATTTACATACATACCACTGAATTGCTATGTATTTCAATGACAAATTTTATGAGATCACTTTTGACTCAATATTGTCATATGGGGCATTTACATGCATATCACCGAATTACTATATATTTACATTTTTAACATCTAAACTTCAAGTTTTACATACATACAACCTTATCTAAGTATAAAAATGCGTATTCTACCTTTTAAAAGTCAAAATAGTGATATTTTTTTGGGGCAAGTATATACAGACCACCTGAAACACTATTATTTGCAAACCAATCACCCTCTTCATCCATTTTTCAAATTCTCATTCAAATATCAAAATTCATGATAAAATAAAACCCAAATTCATGATAAAACCCCAACCCATATTTTTCATTTTTATCAAATTTTCAATGGTTTGATTGAGGCGCGCGTAAATACACATGTTCAGCAGTTCAAAAATAGCTCCTGGTGCTAGTTTTTGTACATAGAAATGTTTCAATGTGATATGAAAGATTTGTGAGGCATAAATGTTAAAATTAAGATGCCCCCATTTTTAATAAACTTTCTCCTGATCTGGTTTCTGAATCAAATATGTCTGCAGGTACCAAAAACAGGGAAAGGAAAGAAGAAAGCATTGCCTGTGAACAAAGACAGGTTCATCAGTAAGATGTTCCTCCGCGGCGACTCTGTTATAATTGTTCTTAGAAATCCCAAGTGAGTAACAGAACGTCTTTCTTTCCATGCTCTGTTTCTTCTGTTTGGAAAAGACTTTGTGGACGCCCGTATAATCTTCATACTCTGACCTGCATTGGGATCTTATCCGTCAGTGTGATTCTCACAAAATTTTTATGTAATGTGGGTTGTTTATCTGATTTATGCATATTTTGATGCTAAATATCGTATAATTTTAGGAAGTTTTGCATACATGCTACTCATTTTTTTTTGAATTTACATATCTATCACCTAAACTTCATTTTTTACAGACATATCATAAAATGACATATCGTAAAATATTAAATCATGAGTTTTGATGCTAAATTGTATCAGCACTTCGATTACAATGTGTTCGGCCCCGCCATATATTAAATATTTAGTTTTTTGTATTCAGTGAGGCTAGACCTGGGCCGTACATGCAACATATTATGATTGGTCTTGATGCAATTTTGCATCAGAAATCTTGATGTAATATTTTTTTTCCCCTTACCTATGCATGAAAATGTGCATTTCACTTATTAAGAGTTAAAATAGTGGTAATTTTGATGCCATGGGCATATGCTTTATGCATAAAAATGTGAATGTTTCGAATGTTTAGGTGTTAGATATATGAATGCCCTAAGAATTTATGTGCTATGCATGTTTTCCTCTTTATATGTTGCTTTACGCATGTATATATATATATATAATTAAAAATGCTACTAATGTAAAATTTTTAAATATAATTTGATTAAAATAAAATCGTTTGATACAACAAATAAAATAAGTTAGATTTTTTTTAAATAAAATAAATTTATTATTATTAAATTTTATAATGTAATTATTAATTTTGCACGTCTTGGCAAATTAGACTATAAAATATTTATTTATAATATGTTTCAATAATAATAATAATAATAATAATGTCCATTTTTTTATTTATTTAATTTTTTTAGTTCTGGTTAATAATAATAATAATGCCCATTTTTTTATTTATTTAATTTTTTTAGTTCTGGTCTTTGATTTATTATTTGAGATTTTTACATAATAATAACAACTTAAAATATTAAATATAACATTTTAATCATTCAAAATTTAAACATAAAAATTTAACAATTTAAAAATTTCACGGCCACGGCCTTCAATAATAGATAAAAGCTTTAAATAGCAGATAAGATAAAAAATGTAACATTAGGTGCACTTTTATGAACATTCGAGTCAGCTGCATAAGCCACGGGCCCGTCGCAGCGATCAATACTGCCCTGTCTATCAGCCCCCCTGCTACAAACTCATAAATCAATTCATTTAACATTAAATATAAATAAAAATATATTTTTTACTTAAAAAATGAAAACATAAATAAACTTTAAAAAATAAAAATAAATAATAAACAATAAGCATGATCCAAAACGACTTCTTCTGGCTTCATTTAAATAATAAACAGTAAGCATGATCCAAAACGACTTCTTCTGGCTTCATTCACAAGCATGATCTAAAGAAATACCTTGTGCATTAAGGACACAAATAGTTGGTCTGGTTGATCAAAAATTTGCTCCTGTATCTGCAGAACTGCAAGTTTAGATGGGTCACAGAACTGGGCAGCATTGCAATTCTAACATTTCTTTATGGAGGCACTCCCAACTCTTATGTATTTACATGTCTAACATCTAAAGTATACTTTTTTTTTTTATATTTATATCATCCAAATATTTCATATCACATTGAAAATATCACCATTTTTGGCTTTTTTTAGAAGAAAAGGAAAAATGGCATACATGTCAAAATTGAAGCTTTGAGTGTTAGATATATAAAGACATAAGAATTGGGAGGTATGCATGCAAATGCCAATGCCAACTATGGCATATATGTCAAATATTCCTTCTTTATATCATTAATAGGCATTAAAAAATAAAAATAAAAAAAGAATAATGAAATGAGTTGTGATCGTACGAGTTAAGAATGGATGCTAAATGACCATCTGGGGAGAGTAGGGATGATTTTGGGACCTCCTCCACCTTTCCTCCTTCAACCAGGAGAACCCTGTCGGCCGTCATCATCGTCTCAATTCTATGTGCAATAATGAGAACCTGAAAACCCTAATACTCATCAGGGACAAGTTTAATATATATATATATATAAAATAAATGGATTCAAATGCAAAAGTGATGAACAAGCATCCACTCAAACAAATTTGTTTTTTAAATCACAAATAAATACATAACACCTAAATATTTAGCTAGTTACAAAAATAACATTCTGCTATGTTCCATTTCATGTTATCAACAAAATATGAAACTTCACAACAAAATTGAAACCACTTTTGTTAGTTTCGTTTAGTTATGTAAATAACTAAGGTTTGAATGGTATGTATGTAATTCCCCCAAATTTTTACAATGTAATTGCGGATTGCTTCTCGTTTCTAACACCAACCTTGATAATTGTCAAATTCTAATAACTTCTTACTATGTGGAGCCAAATTGTGTCGATCAATTTGTCACTCAAAGACCTCAGTCTCAACGATCACTTGAAAGAGGGGGGCCGTGACACGCCTTTTGTATTGGGTTTGGGGACACAGCCCCTCAAAAAAAAATTTTACTGTGCACATCGTCCCTATGCCTAGTAGGCAATGCCGCCACTCCCAGTACAAGTTCAGAACCCGAGAGCACGACACTCCGGCACCTGGTGGGGAGCACTACAATGCCAACTCCATGTTTTAGAACCCAAGAGCTCGACACTGCAACACCCGGAGGTTGGAGCAAGACAACTCCACTATCGCGGGCCCCGTTGCTAGCAAACAGAGTTAGACAGTTTTCACTTAAAGCTTTGGCTTCGCTGCAGGATTGTGTGTTGTATGTTGGATTTCAATTTCTCTTATGAAAAGAAGAGGAGATGAGTGTCCTAAAGTATTCTAAAATTTAGAGAGGGTTGAGTATAGTGTAATTTGTACAATTATTTACATTTTCTTCATAGCGGATTTCTTGATGCGATGTGGCTCCGTGATTTTCCCGTTCTTAGGTTTTTTCACGTTAAATCTTGTGTTCACTGTTTTTCTGATTTTGTGCGCTCCTATTTTATGTTTTACTTCAAATCTCTCAAATATGTATCCGCATCTCCCAATATAATTATCTCAAAAAGTTCAACTAGACTTTAAATAACCTTTTGTTGCATTATATCATTTTATTTTAAATATTTCTAGGGAAGCTCATGTTAAATTTCAACAAAAACAGCTTAGCATTTATGTAATCTGGTATACATAGCCATTTCATAAAAAAAGATTTGTATTTCAAATAAATATACTAATTCAAGCAAATAGTTAATTACACTCACAGTGTGGTTTTCCATCAGACGCTCCAGGGCTTGCCTGACCAATAGCTCAGATCTGCTGTCCAGTGCAGAAGTTGCTTCATCTAAGATCAGTATTGAGGATTTGCGATATAGTGCTCTAGCTATGGCGATCCTGCAAATACAAAAGAAGAATAGTGAAATCTTGAAAATAACCAAACTGATCCTCCAATCTTTTCATGAATGGTTATTTTAAACCTATACCATGTAGAAGTTCAATTTAATCCCCAAACTCTTGAAATAAATGCCAAAATCATACAACCGTTAGAAGTAATGGAAATTGAAGTCAAAGTTCACAGATCTTATTAAAAATGAGACTATCAAATTTTCTATTTCAAACAAAATAGAAAATTAAATTGTGTAAAAATGTCAAGATTTAAATTCTTAAAATAATTTCAAAAGCTTCCATTCACTCAACTTCAATTTCTGTTTACTTTTAATGATGGCATTATTTTGGTTCCTACTTAATCAGTCCAGGCTAATTCAGATATTTTATATAGTCTAGGACTAAAATGAGTAAATGACCCTCTATAAAATAATCAAATAACAATTTTAATTCTTCAGGGAATATACATACATACCGAACAATTCTTATGTATTTAAATATCAAACACCTAAAGATTCATAATTACATGCATGCCAGTAAAATCTTTAACATTAAAAATCAAATACACATTTTCATGCAAAAGTTATGGCGCCAATGTGTCATGAGTATAAATTTAAAACTTTAGGTGTTGATATGTAAATTCGAACAAATTGTGTGGTATTTATGTAAATTTCTTTAATTCTTTTTATAGTGAAGTTAAAAAAAAAAGAGAGAATAGTGTAAACGAGAAATGAAGGATAATAAAAATGTTGTTTTCAGTTTTCACCTCTGCCTTTGACCGCCACTTAAAAGAGATCCCCTTGGCCCAATATTGGTATGGTAGCCATGTGGAAGTTCTCTAATGAACTCATCCGCATTGGCTATCCTCGCAGCATTCTCAACGCATTTATTGTCGAGTCTGTTTGAACCATCCTTATACCCAATATTCTCTGCTACTGTACCTGAAAATAGCATCTAAGAAAAACTATTGAGATTTTTAAATACTCATTTAAGATATCAAAATGAGTACCTAGGAAAAGAAGAGTACATGAATGCACATTCAGGATTTAGTGAAATTCGACACAAAAGTGTTTAAACTATAAGTCTTAATATGAGTTGAAGTAGTCACCGAGAGCGTGGTTTAAAAATTTTATATTGTTTGTTAAAGGTCAGGGGTATACTCAAGGGCAAAGAGATCATATAGTGTTCTTCAGACATTCAAATGATGGGAAGACAGCCATACCGACTGTGTATGTAGACGATATAATTCTTACCAGAGATGACATATATGAAGCAAATCGATTGAAAACTTCTCCGAGTCAGCTTTTGAGATAAAAGACTTAGGATTTCTAAGATATTTTTTCTATCATAAAGGTTGCTAGATGAAGAAAGATATTGTTGTTTTGCCAACGAAAGTATATTCTTGATCTTCTAAAAGAAATTAGGATGAGTAGTGGTAGACCTACAAGCACTCCAGTTGATCCCAACCATAAACTGGGAGATGATAAGAAAGGTGACTCAGTGAATACAACTCGATATCAAAAGTTGGTGGGAAAATTGATATACTTATCACATACACGATCATATATCGCCTTTTTTGTAGGCTTGGCAAGACAATCTATGAATTCGTCCCAAAAAGAACACCTTGAAATAGTTAACATGATTCTCATATACCTAAAAAATATACCAGGTAAGAGTTTAATTTTTTAGAAGACCACACAATAAAACATAAAGGCAGCGGTGGACCTAGGAAGGGTTAAGAGGGGGCAATTGCCCCCCCCCCCTAAAATTCAAAATTTTTACTTATATGGGAGGACAATTTGGCTTTTTGCCCCTCCTAAAATACTAGTTTTGCCCATCCTAAAATATCATTTTGCCCTTCGTGACCATAACCCCTCCCATGTTGGGTTTAGGGGTACAGTATGCCCCCATCTCAAAAATAAGTTGGATCCGCTCCTATATAAAGACATACACCGATGCAGATTGGGCAGACTCAGTTGTTGATAAGAAATCGACATTCGAATATTGTATTTATGTCTGAGAAAATCTAGTTATATAACAAAAAAATAAACAAAATGTGGTGGCAAAGAGTAGTGCCACGATAGAATATCGAGCTATAGCTAATGACGTATATGAGATGTTATGGTTGAAGAGAATTATTGAAGAACTAAAAATCTCAATAAACATGCCAATGAAGTTGTATTGTGACAATAAAACTGTCATAAACATTGCAAAAATCCAGTACAATATGATCACACAAAATATGTGGAGATTGATAGACACTTAATAAAAAAAAAGATTGATTGTAAAGCTATATTCATGCATTTCACTCCAACAGTGCAACAAATAGCTGACATCTTCACCAAAGAACTTTTCAGGTCTAGTTTTAAGTTCCTTGTAAGCAAGTTGGCTGTGATAGATATCTATCCTTCAACTTGAGGGATGGTGGGGTGTTGGAATTTTAGGAAGTTTTTGTTTTAATACATTCTATTATTAGGTTTTTTCCATTATCTGTATGTCATAATTCATATTTCTTTATTTTATCATGAGGAGTTACGATTGATTTTATTATGTTCCTAATGTGGAAGCCATCCCCCTCTAATTACGTTGTAATCGTTTTCTAAAAAATTGAAGAGGAATAATAATTTTTCTGCTCTAAAAATTACAGCTAATTTATTAACATGTATGATTAAGGGATAACTAATATTAGAAGTACTTGACCAGTCACCAAAAACTTTTCAATCACAATAGAAAGTATATCTTCATATATCGCATTGGGACATTTCATCAATTTATTCAAGTCAGGTATCTTAATGTATGTTATTTGTCAGAAGATAATTACTACATCTTATTGATAATCAAGTAAAAGTAATTTTAAATTTTTAGTATATTTTTTTATGAAAGAATAGGGCAATCAATTGGGATATAATTCATAAAATTAAAGTTGCGTGACTAAAAATAAAAAAGTGCATTAATAACTCTATCAATAAGAGAACATTAGAGTTAGAGTAAGTATTTAAAAATTCCAATTAGGCCACCTATAATATATGAATTTGAGTGTGGGGAACAAAAAAGAAGCTAAGAACAGGTAAGGAATACATGAGAATTTTTAATAAAACCATAAATAATAAAGTGAGAAATTGTTATATTTGAGAAACGACGATGAATCGGCACATATTGGTAATAATGTAGTAGAGAGTAATCATTTGGCCCAGTCATGCACAATGGACAATAAGACATGCACCAATAATATGGATAGATAAGAAATAATTTTAAGAAAGAATGAAAATGAATGGACCAAAGTAAAATGGTTCGATCCCGTCAAGAAAAAAACTGTAAAAAATAGAGCTTGTGTTGGACTCGATAAGAATAATAGAGAAGTACTCATAAATTAACCCCAAAATATTGGAATAAAACCCATCAAGATGACGAAGAAACATCTGACTAAGTATGAAAGCACCATTATTCATGTTTGAATCATCATAATCATCTTTAGCCTTTATCCAAACTACTGAAACATCAAGCAGATTAGATACATATTATCACGATTCGCAAAGTGAAATTATTACCATGTAAAAGGCTTACTCGCTGGGCACGTTAGAATTCAGAAAGGATTAATGCATCGTGTCACCACCATTATCCTATCAAGACATGTGTACAACATTGATGTCAATATTTCTTTTAGCTATTATTATTATTTTTAATCAATTGATGCATTGGAAAGCAATATAAATTTAAATTTCATTTAGGTTTATCCACTTAAAGGATGTTTTTCTAATTCATTCAGAGTATTTTTTTGAAAATATTCCAATGTGTCTTTTTTTTTCTATAAATGAAAAACCCTAGGCCATTGTTATTATGCATTAAATGAATAAATTGCTATTAGATTTTCCTATCTTATGATAGTTTTTTTCACACTTCCCCTCTAGATCCCTGTCGGCCGTTTTAATTTTCTAGTTTTGTTTTTGGAAAAGAGATAATTTTGTAGATATGAAAATAGTTTAAATATAAATATGTGATTTTAATTTTTGAAAGTAATATTTTTAATTTTTGAAAAGAGATGAGACCAAATGAGTCTCACATATTGGATAATTTAGATGACTGAGCGCAATACCACAAGTAACATATTTATCCCGAAGAATAAACATAACATTTGTAGTAGGTTCAATCACCTAAACTAAAGTATTTGTGACATTCATTTGGTCTTCGAAACATTTTTTATGATGCCAATAAGATCCCTTACCAAAGATTAGATAGGGATTATTTTACCTGGGTTCCAAATTCCATATAGAGGCAAACCCCTATAGTTAATTACATCTTAAATGATCGGGGTTACCCTAAGAAAACTCTCGATTAAGATCAGTGGTTCTGCCTTCAAGATTTCAAAGTTTAAGTTTCCACGATTGAACATGAGAAAATCACATGGGAGTGGCTCAAACAAAAACAATTATTTTAAGGAATCCAAATGAATAAAGAGTAGGAGATATCACAGATCCAGGAAAACCCTGGTGATTTCCCAACTATCCTATTGTTTGGCTTTATGTCTTTGAAATAATATTGTTTAATGTTTAATCCTGTAATTTATTTAGAATTTAAGCCTTATGTTCGCACGATATCTGATCGTGCAAATAGCCTAAAAAGATAGAAGGATTTACATTGTACCGTACAGTAACATCAGAATCCTAAAGTGTTAGGACTTATAATTGCACAACATGGTTATGCAAAAGCCTAAAAGTGATATGTGAGGGTTTACGTTGCGCTAGACAAACCACCTCAAAATCTTATGGGTTATTATTTAAACTAAAGAGAGTGCTTAATGATATGAATTTGTTTTAACGTTGCTCTTCTGAATGTCCTTGTCGTGCCACCCACGGTATTCGCTCCAAGCTCCTCGTCGTAGCACCTCCATATTCGATGTTAATTTTAAAGGTATATGCAATTGTTTAGTCAACGCTCTGCTGCCGGGTACCTCCTATAAAACCAACTATCGGCCTCCTATTCTAAGGTATAGTGCGTAACAGAACAATAAAGTATGCAGTATAAAAGAAAATAACAGTAGAATGTACAGTAAAGAAGAAGAACGATATAGTATGCTATATAAAAGAAAAGAATAGTAGAATGTACAGTAAAGAAGAGGAACAGTACAGTAGGAACAGTACAGTATGCTGTGAAGGCTGTGAAGTAAAATGCTGTGATGTAAATCTAACATGTATATCTGAGAAATCTATTGCTCCTTTAAGCGAGCTAGTATTTACTGTATAAATAAAAGAAACATTGTCTGGAAAACTCGAGAAAATCGACAAATGACAATTCCAAGAAAATTATCAAAATCTCGGGAAGATCCCGGAAAAAAGGACCACGAGTGCTTTCCCCAAAAAAATTTCAATAAAATATACGAAAAATCCGAAAAGGGGGGACCGCAAGCACTCGGGTCGAGGCTATACTCAAATATAATATATTTGTACTCGAGAGACGTCGAAGACTACTATCGGTCACCCGGATGTATAAAACCCACCATTCAACTAAAAGGGTGTCCTACTAAACCTAACTTATGAAGGTACTCCTTAGTCCGGTACTGGTAACCAACTAGTGGACAACCAAGTTGTGACACATTTAAAATTTATATTTTAGCACGCACGTGGATTTCAGACATACAAAAAGTAAGTTGTATCAATTTCGTAGTGAAAATATTTTTATAAATATTGTATATGTTCTTATCATGTTTTTGAAAAGTATAATTGTTCACGAGTCGATCACGTCGTCGGACATAGGACCAACAACCTAAGAAGGTACGGGTCCCCCGCTAGTCTTGTGTCGGTGAATGATATTATCATCCTACAGTTTATCAGATCATATGATTGGGTCCTGATATCGTAGGATGAAATATCATTTTGCTCTACCACCGGCGTGCCTTTATCATCATCGCCCTAACATCATCGCCCTAAGCCACATACTTGCGACCTTGCTTGATGGTTTCATATATAACAAAAAACAATATATGAGTACTTATGTGTCAGAAATAAGCACAGAAAACCGAACCAAGAAGCAAGGAAAAAATGAATAAAAAAGGGGATGAGAGAGAAGAAGAATTGATTCACCCAAAATACCGAAAGGATAAAGGGTGAAACAACCCTCAAAACTGTGACAAAAAGATCTGAAAAAGAGAGCCCAGGATCCTTGAATCAATCCAGAGGATATCATTTTCTCAAATTTTTTTTGTTTATAATTGGATCAACCCAAGAAGGGTATCCTCTCCAAATTTTGTTTCGAACAGGTCGAAACTAGTCCAAAACTAATGTAATAATTGTACCCATGGCTCCACCACCTATATGCACTCACACACCCAAGCCTGAACCCAAATACAGTATTTATGTTCTCCAATCTTTAATGTTGAATCTCCAAACACTTTTTCCAAACAACAATTTCATAAGCTTTCAAATCCTTTCATAAATCCAACTTATATCAACTTCATGATTCCCCAAAATAAAGCTATAAAAGCCTTTCATATTTCACAAAATAAAGGAGAATAATCCATAAGGGGTAATTTTCTAAATCTTCACAAACTAGGCCAATATCGAATCCATTCAATTCCACCCCTTGTTATAAGCTTTTTCACAATTGTATAAATGTAACACTAATTTAGAAAATGTATAAGTGCTCGCGGCTGAGGCAAAATGAACTTGAATAATCCTCAACAGGCTCACGGGAAAAAGCAAGAAACAGAATAGGGGCTCACGGGTAAGGCCAAGAAAAGGGACAACTTTACAGCAAAGGGAAAGCCTCACGGCCAGGGGCACCCGAACCAACCATGTCACAAACCAAAGAACCACCACAGTAAGACTCACGGCCAGGGGTAGTGAGGAAAAAACCAAGCCCAAAACCAACCACATTCAACATAAAAGAGCTACAGGTGAAGGCTCACGGCCAGGGGCAGCAGAGAACAACCAAACAAGACAAAAAGAAACCAATTAGGATGCTCATGGGTAGGGGCAGCAGACCAAAAAAACAATAAACTAGCTTCAGAACAAAGGGAAAGCCACCACAAATATCACCATTGTATTCCTTTGATATACATAAAAGAGTGAATGGACAAACTCACATAAACTATCTAAATTGAAACCATTTTATTGAGCAAGACATGAAAGTGAATTGATTCATTTATATCAAACATTCCCACATAGAAGCAGATATTGAAATCATGAATTTTGGGATGACAAGCTTGATTACCAATAAAAAAGTCTTATGAGGAATGTTATATGAAGAGCTTCCAACCCAAACCGTGCCCAACAAAGGGGCAAAATGAGCCCACCAAAGGGCTAAAACAGAAAGGGATTCTAGCCAAAACACAAGCCCAAAAGAAGCCAAATCGTGCCCACCAGAAGGGGCAAATCGAGCCCACCAAAGGGGGCAAACCAAACCCAGCACAAGGGCAAACTGAGCCCAGCACAGGGGCAAAAACAAAAAAAAAAGAATAACTCCAGCTATAATTCAATTCCAAAAGAGCTAGAACCGAACCCAACCCAACCAAATGGGAGAACAGAGAAAATGTTTCCAGCATGAATCCATTCCAAAAAGATCAAAGACCGAACCCAACAAAATGGGAAAACAGAGATAATTTCCAGCATTCATTCATTCCAAAAGAACCAAAAAAAATTGAGCCCACTGAATGGGCCAAAACAGAAAAACATCTTTCAGCTATAATTCCAACCTAACAGAGTCAAAATCGAGCCCATCGAATGAGTCAAAACGGGGTAGAATTTCCAGCATTTATTTGGACAGAAATAACAATAATAAAAAGCACCAACATTCCAACATTTTATTTCCAACATAAATTCTAGATGAGCAAATAGCATTTCAGAGTTCATATTCATGCCTTTTCCATGTATTTCGAGCAGGAAAAGAAATGCAAGCAAGCCTTTCCCCTAAAAATCATTCTTCCTTTAATAACAAATTGATACAACAAGGAGAAAAGAAAGAAGGCTACAACTTTCAGCATACAAGCATAGAAATAATAGAATTGTAAGATGAAGATTTGCATGTGACAATGGATCTAAACATGCTTTCCCTAAAATGTTATTTCAACCCATCAGCATAGAACTTTTAAATCAGATCCAATAAAAGTATTAAAGGGTCAATCTTTGATATCAATACCATTACGAAATACCAATTAAGACAAAACAAAGCCTCATGTATGCATTCCCTATTTTAACATTTCCAACAAGTGTCGAGCAGGACAATAGAACAAAGAAGAAAATGAAGAAGTACCTTGCTTGAGATTTCCTAAAGAAAAAAAAATACAGAAAAAGGGCATCAAGCTTCCAAACACCCAGCACACAAGGACTTAGCCGAGAAACAACTTCAGCTGAACCTATCTTCCTAAAAGCTTCGAGAAACAGTAACCAACGAGTACTGCAAACTCCCAACGCACAAGAACCTAGCCAAGAGGGAATTTCGACAGAACCTCCCCTCCTAAAGTCTCGAACAGCAAAAAAAACTCAACCTCTCCTCTCAAAAAATTTTCAACAACCCAAAACTGTGCTTTGGGAAGCTTTTTTATATGCAGAAATGAGAGGGAACAACCACATTTTTTGTGGTCGAATCAAGTGACGATGAAGAATCGCCACAATAAAGACAGAGACGATAACACCTCGAGAAGGAGAAGGGTCGGCCAGCCCGGCCCTTGCAATTGGAGAACCCAAAGGTCAAGCGGCCACGCGAAGAAGGGGAAGAGTCGAGAGGGGGAGGATCGCCGCGTGGATGAGCGATGGAATCTGGGGCACGCACTGGGACGAGCCGACCAGCTGATCGAGCCGCAGGATGGGTCGAATGGGGAATTAAGTGTGCGGATAAGGGGTAAATAGGGTTTAAGATAAAAAAATTTATTATAAATAATGATATAAAGATAAAATATTTAATATTTCAAGAATAAAATTTGATTCGTACATTTTTATTTGTGCATCAGATTGTAGAAAATTAAATGCCTTCTTTAGGTAATTCTGACATTCCGGACACGTTGGCGTGGTCTGTTTCGCCGTCAGAGGTCATTTTAACGAATTCATTGATTTGCGCGCAATTTGCTCGTGTAAAAAATTATAGCAATATGGGTGTCTTTTCTTGCTAAAATTGATGTCTTGGACGTTGGCGCGTCCATTTTATTGTTGGAGATCGTCCGGAGAAGTTCGTATTTTCACCCATTCTTTAAGTTCAATTTTAGTCTGATCTTGTGCAACTTTGTGAATTTTGTGTATTTTGTGTGTGTGTGTGTGTGATGATAAAGTCTTGAAGAGATTTTCCTAGGGCTTGAGATCCTAATGGGAATTTCTCCCTGAGTCTCCACATGATAGTCCTTAACCACTCAATCATACGACGATGATTTTGAGATGTTTTGAGATCATCAATGTGGGAAGATCATCAATGTGGGACATCACAAGAGAAATAGGAGGTGGCTGAAATTTCTAAGGGGACGACTTCCAATACTAGTTTTCTAAGATAGTCAACAGAAACCCCTAGAGCTAGATCCTAGGATCCTAAGAAAAAGAGTAATGACCTCTAAATGAGGTCAACAATCCCACCATTTTTTCTGCTCACCTGAAAGTTCTTCTATTCCATTCTCTACTTCCTCTGTCCTATCCATTCTTATAGCTCTCTCACACCTCTCCATATTTCTACCCTTAAGAGTTCTCCAACTTAATCTCCTTTGTCCATTTAACCTCTCCTTCTTAACCTATCTTTCTCCAACTCAGCTATCTCTCAAGCGATTTACTTCTCCCTAAATTATCCTCAAGAATCTTACAATAAAACTTCCACCAAAAGGTCCAAATCCCTATGCCAATGATTCAGAAATTACAAATCTGTATCCAGATTTAGCCAATTTCTTTTTTGCAAATAAGGGTTTCATCTTCCCCGATGCTGCAAGGAACTACACCCTTGCAGCCTTGTAAATAACTAAAAATGGTACCAAATGGCACCGACAGCACTACATCAAATCTTCCTTCGTCCAGGTAGTGGGAATTGATCTTTGGGTTGAGTTTGCCAAGTTTCCTAGACAGACTTCTCTCTCTGTCCTCCTTTCACTTCAATAACAATGTTCAAAGCCTATTTTTAGCTTTGTGTGGATAGTGATGGGCATAACCCACATTTGAGCTCTAATGAAGCAAAAAGTTAAAATTAATTACTCTTCTTGGGATAACAATTCAAAGCAATAAGAGAGTTATTAGCTATAAGTTTCATTAGTTCTGTTTCCATTTTTTTTTAATGTCAATTCTCCATAATCAAAGACATCTGCAAGTTAACAATTAATTTGATGCCAAATAAAAAAAAAAACTTTTCAAGGAGCACCTCATTGCATCTATAAGTTGATAGAACATCCAGTTCCTCCTCCCAAGATACATAACAAATTACACATCACTAAATACTATGTTTTCACGGAGGAGAATTATCTAAAATGTTCAAGAAAGTTTCAAATAACACACATGAGTCACTAGACATGACAATACAATGCAATTATAGGTCTTGCAAGTCATTTCTGATTGGTCAATAAAATACATATCAATAGAGTTTGTTTTTTTTTTCGTTCAGATTAGTTAAATCTATGCTAAAAGGAAAAAATGAGCAGATTTTGCCTGTTTTCATTCTGCGAGCAACTCATGTTCACTTCCATCCAATGCAAAATTATACGGGTAAAAGTTTTTTCATTTGCCCGGTAAAAAAATTTTCTTTTTTAAACGGACGTGGATAGGAGTTTTAGAACTGACCGTTGACACATAATCGATACTCTGCTAAAAGAAAAAAAAGAATAATCTAATGATTTAAGGGCAATATCAATAGCTAGAATTATCATTGAATATTCCATAAGCAAACAAATATTAAAAAACAATCTTATAATTTAGCCAATATCATATAAACAACAGTTTAAAGGTTTGTCATTTAGTGAAATGAATACGTTAAACTACAAAATGCATTTGTAAAGAAGAGGAAATTTTCTAAAACATACTGTATCCTGAGGAACCAGAACCATGTGCTCCCTTATATTTCTCAATTTTAGCTCCTGGATATTATGATCGTCAAGAAATATTTCACCTACAATATGTAAAAAAAGTGTAAAGAAAGCTGCCTAAAAATTATGCTAACAATAAAACATTCAACAAACAGTGACGTCAAACTAAAGCATCATATTAAGAAGTAGCATTCAAAGATATTGACATCACTATTTTCAGAAAAGAAAAGTAATGAAATGAAAACTAACCATAAAGAGGATCATACAACCGAAGCAACAATTTTACGATAGTTGTTTTTCCTCCTCCAGATGGACCGATAAAAGCAACACTTTCACCAGGTTCGATATGGAGATCCATTTCATTTAAAATAAGAGGCATATTATCCCCATATCTAAACGTAACACCAGAAAATTTTATGTCCCCAGTGACATCACATAAATCAAGCGCATTTGGTTTCTCAACCACCTACATGAAAGAAAACATTAGCTGCAAAATATTGCAAATAAATTAGCTTCAAACTAAAAGCAATACAACGTAAATTATCAATTTTATAAATGGAAAAGCAGATTAATTTAATATTTAAGCAGGTAAAATAAAAAAAATGAGTAAAGGACATTGACTTCACGTTCCATCTTTAATTTAGGAGTACATGCTCCCTTTCTCACTATAGCTTCGAACAAAAATAGTCAGGCTTAAAAGAAATACTTTTTCCAATTTAGGAAATGAGTAAGAAATAAAATCAAACAAGAAATTACACTACATGATCCACAAGTTGTGCCGACCTGTTTCAATGCAATGACAATAATGGCAGGAAGAAGCTGCTAAAATTGTGGGGGCAAAAATTTGTCATACAATAGAGAGAATTCAAATCCACATGCAAATATTCATATAAAAAAAAAAGAGAAAGAATAGCTAACATATATTAAATATACAAGTAACTTCTATTCTTTAAGTACCTTATAAAATGGTTGAAATACTCAAAGAAATGATGTACAATATACTTTAAGATAAATGCTTACACAATGGTTAAGCAATAGTTTATTACACCTTACTATATTCTGGAGAGTATATCCATGGATTTAATAAATATCAGAAAAAATAGATAATCTTTATTCAAGTTTGTATCACTATCTGAAAATGCAGAGTTGCAGGAATCACTGCTATAGCAGTACGGGAAAAAGGTAAATATAATATTTCATATACTGTTAAAAGACATTAGTCCAACAACAAATCAGTACTAAGAAAAAAATAACCTTAGAGCCTGATAACTCATATGTAGGTTTAGAATTCAAATAAAAACAACGAGATCATTATGAGACATCTATATAGTTTACAATATGATGTTCCAAAGTTCATAAGACAACTGCTTGACCCTTCTAGCTTTAGAACTGCCCTCTTTAAATAGTAAATACAGGCCTAGATGAGTTCTTTGATTCTCATCTTTTAATCGCTATAATGTCAGTTATCCAAAACCACCTTAAGAAAACAAGATTGGGAGTAATAAGTACAACTAGTTATTAATATATGGAAAAGCAGATATAGATGAATTATGGCATGTTTATATGACTTGGCTATAGCGATCAATGAAAGAGGCTTTAGAGAAATTTATAAATATGTGGCATTTAGTTAAATAATTTTTCAGACATCAAGTGGATGAAAATTTAAATAAGTTGTCGCATCTCAATACTCAATAACGACTTATATAGAAAAATGATTAACTTAAAATCAAGGGCTTGAGTTTTACAAAAACCATTTCACAATAATGAAAAATGATGTTTAATAAAGAATATATTTTGATATTGTAAAGGAATGGACTATATATGTGCAAAACAACACATGAACCTACAATACTATTTTCCTATCCAAGATAAATTTGATCCACCAAACTAAGATAGAAGGTCCTTCATAATTTTTTTCCAGAATATCCTTCTATTTGATCATTTTAATTTCAAATTCTTTAAAAAATAATTATAGAATTGACCACGAGCATTTGGAACGTGTAAAATCTTCAAAGCAAAACTAACAAAAATTTCAAGCACAGCTTTAGGCGTGAAGGGCTTTAAGCATGCCAAAGTGCTTTGTTCACTAGCCTTTAGTAGCTCCAAGAAAAAAAAAAAAAAGAAAAAACTTCCAATTCGTAGCCACTTGACACCAACCTTCAAACACATGATTTGTAAATTGAAGGAAAAGTTGAATATATCTCATACATAAATCCAGCTAAAGAGAAGTGCTAAAGTAATAGTACTTTGTTGTGGAATTGTGCCAGGTCAAACAAGCGCTCAACAGCTGGTTCCCCTTCTTTTAACTCATTGAATGCCTTTCCCATGCCCTGTACATAATATGAGGTCAAAGTTTGTGTCATGCATAAATTCATCATGAATACCATCAAATAGATAAATAAGCACATAAATATTAAAATTCCTTCAAAAAAGTTACAAATTCAAGGCTTAATCAAGAAATATGGTAACACCGTGATTTATATAAGGAAATTTTGATCGAAGCCTTCCGAGTGTTCACGCAGAGAACTTGGAAGAAGGTGGCAACTAAGATATAAAGTTAGTTTTTTCTTCTTCTTCTTCTTTTTCTTCTTTCTTTTTATTTATTTATTTATTTATTTTTTTACTTCCCACAAGCTCAATGCTATACAGCTGAATACCGGTTCCATTGAACTTCTATAGATGTCTAATGAACCGTAACAACTCTACGAACTTTTCTAGAAGTAGGATAGAGTGCAACACGAGAAACCCATCTAACTCCTAGAACTTTATTTTAGCAAATAAAACGTTTTGGAAATCAATTATTTTATATCCTTAAGAGATTCCTCTAAGACTAATATCTAACCTGGCAATCTCATATAATTATGCTTCTTATGATGACCGCTCATACAGCAATTGAGTGCACCTATTATGACCTGATTTTGGAAGCCGAGAAATCTTGCATTTTTATTTCATGTTTATTGGTTTTCTTCGAGTTTTTAGAGTTGACTTCATGCCTGGTTGGACGGTTTAATCATTTATTTCTAGTGTTTGATTTGGACAAAATTTTGACTTACAAAAATTTACCTTATTATATTCAAATAATTTATTTGGTTTTATTTTATGTTCAATTTACAAATAGTATTCACCATATTATAGAGCAATCTTGATTTTATTTTGAACATACTTTTACAAATTTTTATGAGCATAATAAGTAGAAAAATATAATATTTCTTGTTAGATTTACCTTTCTTAAGAATGTTACTTCCTTACAAAAATATGTTTTTTGGAATCATATGGTATGAAATCATATGGTCTCTATGATGCATGGACACGAATATGGGGACATGAACAAGGCACAATACGGAGAAATAACATAATTGAAAAAAATAAGATATGACATGTCATGGACATGTTTTTATGTTTAATTAAATATTAATATAAAAAATACATTTTTTCATAGTTCTTTATTAAAGACATCACAAAATAAATTATGCGAGAATAAAATTTAGTTTCATAAATTTAACTTATAATATAAAACCTCGTGGTTATAAAAATTAATTTCCAAAATTAAATATATAATATTTTCAAAAGAATTTATAAAACCTCATGATTATAAAAAATGATTTCCAAAATTAAATATATAATATTTTCAAAAGAATTTATCCAACTTATTTACTAAATTGTTAAAAATTCTACAAACAGAAAAAAGGAACTACTATTGTTTGGCGTCGATGAATACTAGTTTCACCTCCAATGCTTGATTTTAACAATGTAAAAGAGGGCTTCAACATGAGAGAGAAGTTGTTTCAACTATAAGGTATAATAAGTATATTTATAATTTTCTACTCCCCGTGGACTTTTTTTTTTCAAAATCGTATTGAGCTCATGTCCGATGTTAGACATGTTCGGGCCCAAAAAAATTTAGACATTTATTCTGTAGTGCCAGAAAATGTACGATACGTGTCTAATATGGGTACGACACATTTTTTAGAAGTGTTAGTGCTACATAGTCCAGTATTCATTTTGTGAACATTTTTCACCAATTTGTTCTAGACATAATTTTTTTATTTATTAACTATTTTTTTCATAATTTTTAAGTTCTTTATTTGACGATACAAATGATTTTTATAAACATGATAGTTAAATATATAACAATTTTAATAATTATATTAGTGTCCTACAATAATATTTTTATCTATATTTTATAAATCCATTACAAGAGTAAATTTTCAAGCACTTCATTCCATGTGGTCTAGAGTTATAGAGAAAGGGAGGAGAAAGAGATATCAAATTTTACAGATTTTTGCAGCATATTTGTTGATATTTTTAAATTTTAAAATTGCTGAAATTGTTTTTTTTTGTATAAAGTTATATGTGCAAAAAAAGGAAAAAAAAAAAGTGTAACATGGCTGAATAACTATATGTTATATGCATTTGAAAGACTTAGAGTTGATTTTATCATTTGAGCCAGTTGAACAAATTGTCTGACTCTACGTAGGTTACTGTTAACCCATGTTATATTTTAATTTCATCATGTTTTTTTTAATAAAATTTAGGTATTTTTTTGAAATAAATTTCAAAGAAACATAAATCTACATAGATTTACAATTTTTTAACAATGTGAATTTTTATATGTTGAAGAATAGAGAATATTTGACATATTGATATATAAAAATTAATTTTTCACTGAATATTTTGTGTTGTAATAAAATTTATGTATTTTACCGAATATATCGAAACACGATAAAATTTGTTATAAAAAAAAAAAACTTCAAAATGTTATTCTCGATATTAATAAAATTTGTTATAAAAAAAAAAAAAAAAAAACTTCAAAATGTTATTCTCGATATAATGTTTGTATAAAAAAGTATTTTATAAATTAAGAAAGTTATTTTGTGCATATTAATTTCTCCCTTCAATTTCACTATTAGTTTTACATGCCAATTTTTACAAATTTCTAAAAGATATTTTTATAAGTTAAAACTGTTAATATTTTTATAATTTTGTATAAAAATATGTGAAAAAAATGAGAAAAAAAGAGAAAATGCAGGTTACTGTGTATGGATGGTGGCATGTTATGTTCATTTAAGTGGAGTTATAAAAACGTGTGTATTTATATAATTATTCATCTGTGTGTTTGATATGTCTGAACATATACGAATAAGTAAATGTATAAATCAAAGTAAATATATAAGTGATAAATGAAAAATATAAACAATTGGATGTATAAGTGAAATTGGAGTTACAAGGAGTGAAGAGAAAATTATTTGACTTTTTCTCTTTCATGCATTGAAAATTACACTAGATTTTGAATAATCTATTAAGTTGTGATTGTTTACTATTATTTTTTTCACACATATATTATTTCAAAGAAAAATAAGACTTGGATTGAGTAGAGACTATTAGTTAATGTTAAGTGTCTGACATTATGTACGTTATTATCTTAGATCTATATTTTTTAAAGTTATGATGAGATACATATTTTGTTGATTGAGAGATGTTTTCATGATTTTTGTATATTTTTTTTGTTGTATAATTCGTGATATGATCTAAATGAATATTGAATGTTTTCGTATTGTGATAATTTGATGATTATTAGTGATTTTATATTTTAAGTATAGAAGTTTAATTATGATTCTCATAAAAACTATTTTGAATTTATGTAGAATATTAACTTGGTTGTTTTTGTTTAAATTGCGTCTATTATTTTTGTTTTGTTAACATGCCAGCTATAATGGCCTATATATAAAAGACCTTGTGAGACAATTTTAAGCTCCAATATAAAAAATGCTATGAAATATCCCTTGGTTTATAGTCTATAACATAAGTCTACACTAAGATGCATAAAAATGTCATATGCACACATAAATTAACATGTTACGACTAATAATTTAGCAGAAGGATGCTGCCCGCATCATAATAACACACAAGAGATCACATATCCAGAAAAAAGCTTATTTATGTCTATTACTGTATATGAACTTTAATTTGTCATGAATATTATGATCTTTATCATCAACAATATGATGTCTATCACAGGAGAAAATATTACATGCGGTGACCGCATGTCTGGATGTGTCGTTGTGCGATGTATAGCGGCTTGGCTGCATTTGGACCGTTGTCCGGACGTGCAATCCTCAACACGTCATATTTTTTCCATCAAAATAATAAAGAATAAGGGGTGAACATACTTTTGCTAAGGTTCCATTTCTGTTTTATCATGCAAAAAATGAACTTGCAGCACATTCCGTTGGTAAAATCATGTATTAAAAATTAACAGTCTATAGTTTAACTTCAAGTTCCTTAAATCAGCAGAATATTTATTGAACAAAGAAAAAAATACCTCAAAAATTTCTTTACTTCACAAAAATATAGAAATATAGTAGATTCAAACATAAAAATCAGAATTATGATATGGCTGCTTGAAAAAAATGCATAATTGAATGTACAAATTTCAAAGATTTTGCTTGTTTGTAAGTGCGAGGAAAAGTTATAACCGTTATCGCTACCTGGATAGGATCGATCAGAAGCGCTAGTGACATTGTAAATGAAAGAAGTCTTGATCCATCCATTGAACCCTTTGAAGCAATCATCGAAATAGCATGAAGAACTATCAAACCTCCTATACACAGGATCTGCACAATCTGAGGTATAAATGCCTTCATCTTCTTCTTTCCAATACGAGCTATCAGATCATCATGGGCAAGCCTATAGAAATGCAGGTTCTCCTTCAGCTCTCCATTGTTGGCCCTCACAACGAGCATCAATGGAATTACCTGGATTGTTAAACTAAATACCGGCTCATTAGTGATTCAACCGATGAATCAACAAACAACAAAAAACATAGCACGGAAGAAAAGAAATCTTCAAATAATGAAAAACTAAACTTAAAATAAACCTCATTAAGGTAGGAAGAAAGCTTAGCAGAAGTTATCTGTGCCTTTCTCGATATGCCCTGAAGCCTTTCACCAAGGTAGCCAATGAGAAGTAACAAGATTGGAACTCCCTTCAGTCATAGAATTAATGTGCAATAATACTAAAATCAGTCCGTAAGAGCCTAATTATCAAAAAAAAAAAAAAAAAAAGAAGGAACTTCTGAAAACAAAC
>NW_018164976.1:419011-424721 GCF_001263595.1 Phalaenopsis equestris | reverse complement strand
CCGATCCCATCGGAGACCATCCGGTCGGAACCGCCCTCCGTCAAGATCGAGGGTATTTTCCCAGCCTTGGGAACGGCGACGGAGAGGCAGCAAACGGAGACGGCGCTGCAGATCCATCCCTTGAGAATGGGCTCCCATTCGGATTGGAGATGAGGTTTGATTTGATCGAAAGAGGAGGAGGAGAAGCGTGGAGCCTGGGGAGAGAAGCGGAAGGAAACGAGGTGATAGAGGTTGGGGGACGAGGAGGAAAAATGAGAGGGTTTAACGGAGAAAAGGAGGGGTAGAGATTTGGAAGAGGAAGGAAGGAAATGAAGAGAGTTCACACGAGGAGTTGCAAAGAAGAGCTGTGCCATGGCCGCCGGAGCAGTTGAAGGTGCACGCTTTGAAATGGTGGGTCTATGCGGCAGTTTGCTTATACATATCTTGAATGTTGCATATCAAACACTAAGAATTTATATATTTATATTTGCTATCTCATGATTAAAATTTGTCATTTAACACCAACCTAGATGAGTATTTTTTAAAATAAAAAAACATCCAAATTTCAATTAAAATTCGTCAAAAACTTTGGTGTTAACAAATTTATATTCAAATGACACCAAGTTGGTCTTATACTAGTCAAATAAAGCTTAGATTTAGCTGTTAAACCATTTTGGATGCTTTTGATGTCTAATTGAAAGGTTAAACATATTCAAAATCTCATAAGCTTATAGGTGAATTGAGTGTTTTGATGAGACGAATCCAACGGGTCTAAGATCACTCAATTTTTCTAATAGTTAATGCACTCAAATGTCCATAAAACATGTCATTCGATGGAGAGAATCACTTCAGGGCATCCAATTAAGTGGCTTGGATTTCTTCCTTATTTGTCGGGAGGCTTCTCCCATACTCCATAAATTGAGCCCTACCCTCTTCATGAAAAGAAGGGAAGAGTTAAGCCCGACCTTGAACCAGATGATGTTGAAGCTTGGAAGAGAATGTAATGAGGTCTAGTATTTTACATAGAGAGTCCAGCAAATGTCACCAACTCCTGCAACCTCCAACCACAGTTGACCACAACTCGCTAGCTACCATCGATCACTCTCTGTCATCCTCTACTCGTTGCAACAAAATTCCTTGCAGAATCACGACATGTGCTACAGAATCTTGGGGTATGTTGCGGAGTAATAAAGCATCCTATGAAGTGATGCAATGAAACACCTCAAAGTCACTGTAACGACACGCCTCAAAACTAGCGTAATAAATCAGCTCGAATATGATGCATTGATGCACCGCGTATATAATGCAACTCTGCATCCCGTAGATGGCGCAACAATGCATCTTAAGGAGAGTTTAACAATGCGCTATTATTGTTTACAACCGCCATACTTAGATACAATGACCTTCTCCAAACTCTTGAAGCTCTCTTCTCAGAGCTCCCCACCATGGCCTACGACTCACGTGGATCTTAACTTCTACAGCTCCCAAAGCCAGTGTCTGTGTTTTACGGGCATTATTAGGTCTCATGTAGCTTCTAACTCCAGCCTTTATGAATTACGAACGTTATCACAACTCATACAGCTCCCAACTCTAGCTTTTGCGACTATGGATGTTATTGGAGCTCATACTACGACATATGTTGATCATAGCTCATGCAGCTCCCAACCTCTACCTCTGTGGCCTAATAATATTATCACAACTAATGCAGTGCCCAACTTCGGCATCTGTGGCCTACAAACGTTATCACTACACATGAGCTCCCAAATTCAGCCTATGCGGCCTGCAAAGATTATCACAGTTCAAATGCTCCCAACTTGGGCTTATGTGGCTTACAGACTTCATCACATCTCAAAAGCTCCCAACTCTAATCTCTATGACCTAAAAATGTTATTGCAACCCACCACTACAACCCATGTGACTAAAAACAACCTAAGTGATCCACTCCTAACTCAGAAAACTGTGACATATAGATGTTATTGTTGCTCACTACTACAACCTATTTGAGCAACTACGACCTACATGGCTCTCAGTTTCTACTGTTCTCTATTAGCCCTATGCGGTCAACCGATGACCCTGCAACAACCATCTATGACCAAAATAATCAACTACTATCACGTCTTTTAACTACGATACTTAAGACAAGTTGGCGCTGTGTCCAATCTACAACATTCACGACAAACTACCGCTTTAGAGTGATCTATTATGACCTTTGAAGTCCATTACATCTATTGTTATTGAACTATCATTGTACATTAATTTTGTATTTCTATCTTTTCTAATTGAGGAGATGAGTGGGCATGTGTACCCATCATCACATAAAAGATTATCTCAACTAGGACAAACTTCATGATTTTTTTCTCTCTTTTAGGGTTTTTCACGTAAAAATTCAAGGTGTCTCATCTTGCTACTCATCTTTTAACCGTGCGTGTGTTGGATCTTTGTCCAACACTAAAGACGCTAAATTATTACTCTATTGCCGCAAATCTTCCGACACATTGCAATATTTATGACATTTTTAATGTTATAAATAAATGCATGAAAATATGTGTTTATCTCACACATATCTTATGATATCTTTTGATGTGATATTAAGAAATTGAGTGTTATGAATATAGATTTGAGATTTGGCTTTCGATATAAATAGATAAGAATTGTGTTGTATGACCTCACAAATATAATTATTTTGCATTCTGTTAAAATTTAAGTGTTTAACATATACATATATAAAAATGTGTGATGTGTATTTACATTTTTTACAATTAATTTGATCATTATTTTCTTAAATTGTAATGAAATTCAAAAATTAAATTGTATTAAATATTAAATATATAATTAATAAAATCATATTTCAATAAATTTATTTGACATGCTAAAATTGTACATTTTAATAAAATATTTTATTATTATCATCGCATTAGTAAAGAAAAATTTGAGGATGCTTTAAAAAAATCAGAGGAGAGCAATCAACAAGACCTCATGATATCTAAATTGAAGTATAAAAATATTTAAGAGATTTGGGAGTTTCTTGGATTATTAAACTCTTTAATATTATTAAAAAAACTAAAAAAGATGTTTGATGAGTGGAGGAAGAATATTTTGATCCCCATTTTAAAAAATAAAAGGGATGCACAAAGAGTACTCAAATTGTAGAGGAATTAAGTTGACGTGTCATGGACATTAGGGGTGTAAACGAGCCAAACACGAGCGTGGCTCGTTTATATTTTGAGCTAAAAAAATGTGCTCGTGTTCGGCTCGTGGCTCGGCTCGTGTTCGGCTCGTTTATATTTCGAGCTAAAAATTTGTGCTCGTGTTCGGCTTGTTTGCTTAACGAGTCAAACACGAGCTGTTCACGAACAAAGAGTCATTTTAACAACCCTAATTATGTAATCATAAGACATAAGACAATAAGAGTTTGAGCAAGATTTAAAAAATTTATTTATATTAAAACATCATTTGATTCTAATTTAATAATTCTTATTCTATTTTCTTAATCAATATTTTAATTGATTATAAATCTTTGTAGTCTTGTAGTCAATTAGATTTTTTACTACTTAATACATATATGTTAACTTATCGTTAACTTATCGATTGAAATTAACGAGTCTTAGTTCGTGTTCGGCTCGTTAACTTATCAAACAAAATTAACGAGCCGAACACGAGCTATTCACGAACAACGAGCCGTTTTGACAGCCCTAATGGACATAGAATAAGACTTGGTACAAAGATAGTCCTTTGGAGAGTTTTAGAGAAAAAAGTGTGGATATGACGTATATTCTTGCCATTAAAGATATGTATATTAGATTTGTTATTTGTGTTAAGAATAGAAGGAGGATTAACCAAGTATTTTCCTATTTCAGTTGAATTACATCAGGGATCAACTTTAAGCCCATTTCTTTTTGCTTCAGTTATGGATGCTCTTAATGAACATTTACAGAAAGAGGTGCATGTTTTTCGTTGATGATAGCCTTATTGTGGATAAGATTACAGAAAGAGTACAGAAAAAACTTGAATTATGGAGATCAATATTGGAGCCTAAACGCTTTCGTTTGAGTAAACCTAAAACTGAATGCATGGAATATAATTTTAGTAGTAATATCTCTAGGGACATAGTTGTAAATATGGGCGATCAAATCATTAAAATGTGTGAACATTTTAGATATCTAAGGTATATTATTCAAAGTAATGGTGATATAGATAATAATGTTATTAGTAGAATTCAAGCTGGTTGACGTGGAGGAATGCATCAAACATATTGTGTGATAGAAAAGTACCATTTATACTCAAAAGGAAAGTTTGATAAGATAGTGATGAGACCTGCAATATTCTATGACACGAAAAGTTGGCCTCATAAGAAAACATAAAACAAAGTTAAGTGTCGCTGAGATGAAAATGCTTAGGTGGATGAGTGGATAGACACTTAGGGACAAAATGCAAAATAAGTAAATCCTTGACAAAGTTGATGTAGGTCTAGCGACAACAAAATTAGAGGGTCGTCTTAGATGGTTACGAGAGTAGATGTTTAAGATTTGATTTATGCTAGGATAGAGGTAGACCTATAAAGACTTAGGCACATTGTATAAAAATGATCTTAATCCATTAGAATTAAATGAAAATATGACACTCAATAGAATGCAATGGGAAAAAAATATTCATGCAACTAACCGTACTTAGTGAGATAAAAGGCTTATTTTTGTTTTTATTGTATTATATATATACATATATTATTTAAACTAATAAGTATTATTATTATTATTATTATTAAAATTAATAAAAGTTAGATTCCTTACCAAATTAAAATTTCATTTGTTTTACTGAAACATTCTGATCTATTTAAATTTATAAATTTTATAATCACACTTACTTAATTCAATCAATCCATAAATCAAAATATAAAATCTATAAAATACAAAATGCAGACCTCAATCTGCCGTCTAAAATATCATTTCGGCCCAAAAAAAAAAAATTATTTTTTTAATTAGGCTGAAGGTAGCATGATTAAAGAGACAATGAACTCATAATCACTTATTTGCGGCATATTTACATATCTAACATCAACATTTTTACATATAAGCCACATTTTCTATACATACAAAGGAGTCACTTATGGTCTGTTCGGGGCAGCTTAATTGGTGAGGCGGCGTTTTGAAAATGCACGAGAGCTGTTTGTATAAATTACGTTTTGACAACTTATGCATTTTCAAAACACTAAAAATAACATTTTCACACCACATCTATCTAAGTGCGGTAGCAGCTTACTAGTAGTAGACTAACTTTTCCAAACAAAAATAAAAATTTGTAATAACCATCGCACATAACTTATCAACATATTATTCAATAAGTTGCAGCTGCCTCAAACAGACCTAAAAGATAAGAATTATGATTTGAGCAACAAAAGCATATAAATAAACCTTGTGTTAGATACGTAAATATATAAAAATTGGTCGCATGTCATCTGCATGTAAATGAATTTCGAGCACGACACCTTTCAATACAAGAGGAAATGCCCAACCACAGAACTACCATCTCGTCCACGACAAACATTTAATACGTACAATCACAATGAACTTATCAACAGAGGCCATGCGTCAATCTCAACTCAAAATTAAAAATTTTTATTTTAATTGAAACCAAAATTCTCAATTACATGTATAACATAACATATTTGGGCCAATTTTATCTATATATACTCTTCATGACTCGTTGTCTAACGCTCCCACGAGGCATTTTTCCA
>NW_018164976.1:382649-419001 GCF_001263595.1 Phalaenopsis equestris | reverse complement strand
AGCAGGAATTCAGCATTTACCCAGGCGTGATATTTATCTTCAAAATTTTAAGGAAGAAGAACATAAAACTGTAAAATTGCGACAAATATAAGTATTTAATAAAGGAAGATTTACATACATACCACTAAATTCTTATGTATTTACATATCTGACGGGCAGACTTTAAATTTTACAGTCATGACACCTTACAATGACTGAAACATGTGCACTTCACTTTCAAAAGTTGAAATGATGATATGTTATGTGTTTTATGAAAGATTTGGGCAGAATTAATGCAAAGAATTAAAAAAATTGGGTGTTAGATATGTAAAGCAATAGGAATTGGGTGGCGTGTATGTAAATCCCCTTTTATTATATGGTACATTAATGGAGGTAATTTAAACTTGTCTCTTCAGATATTCGATAAAATTAGAACGATACAAAGAAGTTTAAAAAAAAAAACAGCATCAGGCTAGAATATATCATTGTGCACATTTGCATTTAAATAAGGGGAATTTACATACATACCACCCAATTCCTATGTATTTGCATATCTAACACTTAAACTTTGCTTTTTACATATACATCCAAATCATTCATATAACATTAAAAATAACACTACTTCCAAATTTTAAGATGTGTGCATCGGCAAGTTGAGATTTATGTAAAAATTAAAGTTTGTGTTATATATATATATAGTTGAAGAAATGGCCGGAGGCTATGATACGAGCCCCGATCATCCCTAATGCGCCTAACAATTCGAGTACCACACCCTACACTCGGGGGGATTCGAAACCCATTGCAAAGGGGACTTACAATTGATAAGTAGATGCCCAACCAGCTAATCTGAGTACGCAGCACAAGTTTACGTTAGATATATAAATACATAAAAATTGAATGATATGTATGTTAAATCTTCCTCCAAAATAATTAAGAAAGGATACTGAATAACGAGGTGCAGTCTTTTCCACCAGCCTTCATCAGCATATCAACGCCTACAAACAGAGAGTAAAAGGTTAAGAAAAGCAAATAGCCACACAATGAATTTACATCACATTTAATCTTTCTGATATGCCATAGTTGAGGCCTACATAAACGTTCGAATTTCAACCTGGGACCTTTAAATTAAATAGGGGCATTTACATACATACCACCCAATTAATATGTATTTATATATGTATCTAACACCTAATTTTTACATCAATTTTCCTTTAAGATCCTTCGAAATGAAAGTTATAACAGTGCAAATTAAATCATTCATTGCACATGTTTAAACAAACTAACATTCTTATCAGTTTTGCCGCACATTTATACTGGCAATGTTTATATCTATCACACTTAAATTAGTTGTTAAAGACTTCTTGGATGCCCAACACTCTAATCCAAATGATAAAATTGGCCTAATAAACTCACCTTAAATCTAAAAGATATCTCTTAGTTTTATAGAAACTTAACTGAAGTTTAAATAACTTGGGGTTATGACAAGAAGCAAGCATTTCTTATTACTATTATGATGAGTTTTTTGTTTTTATTTTGTTTTTATTTTTTTTACATTTATTTAAGAACTCATTATTATTTTTGCTCAGCTTCATCAACTTCTCCTTGATCGCCTATCATGCTAAGCTTTATGTCAGCTTTTATGACACTCTATATAGCATCATCCAATTACAAATCAAGAGGAACCGATCATGTCATTATTCAAATTTAAATCTAACATATTTTTAGTAGAATAAAAAAAAAAATGAACTTTCAAAACTAACATAATTTTTCTGAGCCTATTCACACATCTCCAAAGAAATTTGCAAGACAACCAAGGGATGAAAGATTCTAGGAAAAATCAGATAAAAAAGTGCAGCCCAAATAGCTCGAGAAGACTCCACCACATTTTAGAGAATGTTAGAAGAAAAATACATGAAGAACTCAAGAATAACCTGGAAGAATCTAGGGATATGTAGATATAAAAGAATGGTGTAGAACTAGCTAGAAACTGTACTATTCTAGAATAATCTCTTAGGCTTGGAGGGGACTATAAATAGGAGTCCCTCCCCCTCATCTGGATCTATCCAAGGTTCCAAGTATTCAAGTGTTATAATCACTCTTTCTTAGTGATGTGTTTTCTTTCACCAATATTTCTCTCTATTCTTCTTCCAAAAGTGTTGTGTGCTTTACACGTTCAAGCGTTGTGAGGGTTAGGTTGATTTAGTGTCAAGGAAGAGCACGGGTGACTCGGGGTAAGTTAGTCAATCACAATATGCTCCATTATACTCATTTAAAGGCTCATTGTATGACTCATATGTTTGATTCCTTTATAGTTGGAACAATCTTAAACATCATTATTTAATAATGTGTCAAAATTCTTCTTCTTCAACCATTTGCTTCATAGTCATCAAATTTCATTGAAAGAACTTTTTAGGCAAATCATTGAAATATCCCACAACTCTGGGTATCAAAAACCTTTTCCCTTGAAAAAAATCTCTTTCTCACAGCTATTATTGGCTATAAAAAACTCATTCTCACCGTACAAAATTTGGAAAATTAATGAGAAAATTGAAATCAAATAAAAGAGTGGTAGTGGTCTGTAAAGTAAAGCTGTGAAAAAGCTATCAAACACAGCATATTTTTCACTCCGAGCAATCATTTTTAGCAATGATAGAAAAATGAATTTCAATCAAACGAATATAATGTTAGTAATGATAATAGGAAAGATGCAATACATCAATATAAATATCAATCACAAATCAATGAAACGATCATTCCTTTGTTGGAGCTTTCATTTTAATAGGGTCCAACCAAAGAAAAGGCAATCACCATTAGAGAAACTAAAGGTCTTGTTTGGCGGAGCTTTCATTTTTTATAAAAATTTGTTTGGAAGTTGTTTTTCGAAAAACCGTGTTTTAAAGTTATTTGGAAACTGCAGCAGCTGCTGAAAGAAAAATAGAGATTTTTCAAAAGTGTTTCTATAAAAGTATTGCAACTAAACAGAACTTTCTGATTTTTTGCAGAAAGGAAAGCAGTACAAAAACTCTTCAAACGGAGCCTAAAGCCCTCTAAAATGTCATCATGATATTTAATTTTGAGGGCATCACTTCATCAAGGGTGAGAGATGTGATCGAAGTATAGGATCCGATCACACGTTTAGTGGATGGGCACGGAATAGTTCACTATTACACTATAGAAGTTATATATCACATCAGGTTTGTCGATATTTAGTCGTCATTATGAAGAGTGCATTCCACCAAATAGAGAATGATTTTGTAAGCGATCTTCTGCTCATGGGAACTGATAGGATGAGTTGATTTTACCGATAGCATTCACAAAGCTTCTAGGTAATTACCAATTAACTTATAGGATGAAAAGATTATCGCTGTTAAATGAATGTGAACCTAAGCATATATATCCTATCACAATAAAAAGTCTTGAGCAACAAAAGAGGGTCTTCGAAACCACTATAAAAATGTTTTACATCTAATTGAGCATCACAAGAGCCAGTGATATGCGCTCACTGTATAAAAGCAGTCTGATAATTGAAAAAGCGCTGGAAAGAAGATTTATCTCTGTTGGTGAATAAAAATTCATAGTTATGTCACTAAGAAGCCTGTCAAAAATAGAATCTCATCCATGCCTGGGAGAGCGAAAGGCATATATCCAATATCTATAAAAGACTATAAATTCCTTAGTTAAGTCATTAGCAAGAGTCACATCAAGCTCAAAATGATCATCTAACAAAGTAAAATGGTCCAAGTTATCCTTCCTCATAAAATTGTGTATTTATGTCTAATAAGAATAAGATCTTAGAAATGTTTTGACAATCTCAACATCGTATAAGCCAGCTAATAATGACATAGAAGTTCCAAGAAGATTATCAGAAAAATTAGCTTGCCCCAATTGTAACCATCACCAAAAGGTCGTCTATAAAAAACTTCTAATCAGATGGAATGCACTTCTCATAATAATGATTAAATATTGACAGACCTGATACAAATATTACTTTCATAGTATAATATCAACTCGTCTGAGCCCATTCCATAATTATTTATGATCGAATCGCAAAATTCAATCACAACAATCACTTACGATAAATGGATACACTCAAATTTTTGTAAATTGAGGCATAAACAACTCTATATATTCCTACATCAATCAAAATATCTCGATAAGTCTGTAAAACATATATGGACCAGTAAACATATTCATGTGGATAATCAAACATCTCTGTATAAAGAAAATCAAAGTAATGTCTGGTGAACCACATTTTAGCAGGCAGTGATTGAACAGTCTCAACTATTTAGTCTGCTCTACAACATCGACGACAAACTCCAAAATATCACATAATAACATCACATATACTCTCCAAATAGTTGAATTCTTCACATTTCAGCATAAAAGCGATCACATATTCTACTTGGTTCCTGAAAATGGAGGGGTCACGCAACCATAATGTAAGTGTGATCAAATGCTTTAAAAAAAATTTCATAGATACTTCAACCTCTTAGCATCTCCTCATGCTAGCCGAGACTATCATCAACCTCGATAGTCCCTTAGATTATAACTTATTATCATAGTTCAAATGGATTCCTCAATAAGCTCATAAAATGACATCCGTAGACCTCCAACTAACTGTTTTTCAAGCAAAATGCAATAAAGAAACATTTAAGAGAGAAAAACATGTCATATTCAAAAGTATCCAAAATATAAGCAGCACAATTTTATCAAGTTTAAAATAATAGCTTAATAATGATTTCATTGAGCTAACAAAGCACTGAATTTGATTCATAAAAAGGGAAGAAAAATCAAGTTTATGGAACAAATATATGTCTATACAAAATGGAAAAAAAATTTATTTTGCGACAGATTCATACCAAACTAAAATCCCATGTAAAAAAAACTCATCCACAATAACAAAAGCTTGCAAGCCCAAACCAAGTTAATTTGTCTCTAAACTATGTGAATGTTTTATACAAGTCTGCATCAGACAAAAATCCTTAAATGCGTCACTTGGTTAACTCCTTTAAAATCCATGGGGAAACTAGTTTGCAACAAACACAATTCGTTCTAGGTGCAAATCATATTTTTCTGGGGAATTTGTTGACCTACATATGTATGACATGGATGTAATACGAGTTATATATTGTCAAAATCAAAGACAATAACTATTCTTAAGTATGGCATTGCACAAAGTAAATTTCAATTATCTCAATTGCATTTTGAGATTGAGAATTGAAGCAAATAAATGTGAGCAGAGTACCAAAATTACCAAAAAAGTGATTTCTCACAATTAATTTGAACAAGAAAAAAAATGACAACCACTGACTCAACATCAAACAAATCGAGTTTGAAATGCCTGGACTGCCATCAAAATTGCTCAACTATCACTTGCTCATAGAAAAGACTACATTAATGCATATGGAACATTTAATTTACCCAAAGACAATGCCTGCATTATTGAGTCTTTAAGCATAAGTTGATGGCATGCAAATTGAGACATCAATATAAAATTTGGGTCCACAAATAAATAGAGATACAAAAAACTAATAAAAGTTTATGAGAAACAAGTACGAATAAAGAACATCTTTTAATATAACCGAGCTAGAGCTTCGGCATCGGCAGATCGAATGCACATCTAGTCTTTTTCTGCTCCTCGGAACGACTCCTTCGTCTTCATCTACACAGTGCGGCTTTGCATGCACTGTTAGAAGCTTCTTTTTTCTATGACTGGATTAGGGCATCGTTCGCCACTCGGCTTATCTGCTTGGATTGATTGTGTGGTTGTTTCCCTTTCACGCTATCGTTCGTCATTCGACCGCTCGTACACACGCATCATCTCGGTACGAGTCCTTCGGTTCTTGCTATCTAGCTCATCTGCTTTAGTCGCGCGTTTGGTTTCTATGAATTCTATCCATCCTCAACTCTCGTTTGCTTCAGTTTTAAACATTGGAATTCTATCCCTCCTCAACTCTCGTTTGCTTCAGTTTTAAACATTGGGAAGACTTCTTATGTTGATATAGTTGGATTAGGGTTTGGCTCTAGGGGATCAATGGATAATCTGATTTTCCCTCAGGTTTACCATGAATCATTTGAAGGCAAAGGAGACTGTAACCTTATCAAGAAGGCTAGTAGAAAGAGTGAAAAACTAGCTCTAATTTTCTCTGATGTTGAAGTTTCCAAACTAATTGAAAGGTGCAAATTTACTCTCATTGGGAAGTTCCAATTGGGACATCCTAAAATGGAAATCATTCGAAAGGCTTTTAAAGATTTCAAACTATTGGGAGATTGGAAAGTTGCTCTCTTTGATGGGAGACATGTGATGATATAATTATCAAAAGAAGAGGACTATGCCAAAATATTTTCCAAGAAGCACATGACAATTGATAGGAAATATATGAAATTGCTCAAGTGGTTTCCTGAATTTGACCCTAGCCAAGAACCCCCTATAGTTCCAATCTAGTTTAAACTACCTAGCCTAAAGTTGCACTACTTTAATCACCAAGTCCTTCACTCTATTGGAGTTGCACTAGGTAGACCTATAAAATTGGACATACCCACCTTCAACCTATCCGAACCTTTGTTGCAAGGATTCTTGCTGAGAGGGATATCATCCTCTTTGAGAACGAAGAAATATGACTTGGTACTGCCCATAATGGGTATTGACAGCCAATTGTCGCAGAATAAAGACCCTACTACTATAATCACTATAAAATATTTGGGCACACACCTGTCAAATATTTCGGGTTTCATCCAAACTTGAGATCCAACATTCCTGTGCATTCGGATTCTGCAGCTCGTGCTCCTACTGCTGTTTACTCTAATGTAACTAGGGAGGGGGCGCTCAGGTACCAAGAGAACCTCTGATCACAACACTGGAACTAAGAGAAGTAGTAGGTATCAATGATGCACAAACTAAGAGATTGATTGTTGTTGAGGGTTCCTGAGGGAAGATGAGTTATTGCTTTTTGAAGGTGATACTCCTGATCTCCCGACCACTAACAACATCATCCAAGCGAAAGAAAATGTAGCTGAAATTGAAGATCTTCTAGCAACGTTGAATGAAAATTTGTCTCATTAGTCTATTCCTCACCAGCAATGTTGAATGGAAAAAGAGGACACATTGGAGAAAAAAGGATTCATGTAGCCAACCTCACGTAGTGGGATTAAGGCTTTGTTGTTGTTGTCTATTCCTCAGATCATTACTTTTTACTCAACTACTAATAATTTGGTTGTAGCAGAAGATAGTCAAATTGTTTTGGAACCACCTATTGCGAGAGAAGAGGGTACTCAAGTCTTGGAGGAGTGTCAATTTCAAAATGTGTTGCAGGTTGAAACTGATCAACAATTTACGGATCAACGAACCCCCGTAGGGGGAGCTCTTCATTGAAGAACTACTAATTCATCAGATAGGACATACACTGGTAGATGAATGGCAGGTTTACAAAGCTAGGAAGAAGAAAAAAATGAATGCTATAACTCAAGATCTTTCAGGAAGACAATTTGATAATTTTGGGTGGCAGCCCACATCACAGTTTGTTGTTGGACTCCCTCCCTAGAACTAGGAGAAGGAAATGTAAAACCACCCACCATGATTAAAAGGTTTATGGGTTATCATCTAGGTGTAATGGGACTTACAATGGGTTTATCGACTCCCACGCAGGTGTTATTCACGGTCACTCCTCCAACCCTTTCATGAAGCCTTCACCTTATCTACCATCTCCGAGCAGTTATTACTTTTTTTGGAGACTTTCTCGTTTACAATTTTCGGGATATACATGTATATTTTAAAGTTTTTTTTTGAGTGAGTTGTATACCCAATGAGTGGGTTCGTTGTACCCACTCACTAAAACCTTTGTATATTCCTTTTGCATCATATATATATATATATATATAAGTTTTAGAAATAATAAAAAATGGAGCTTGGACTGGCGGCTGACTTTGTGGGTACTCTGCTAGGGTTTCCATGGAGTTCCTGATTTTGTGGTTGCTTACTGGTTCCTTCTCTTTCTCTAGTGACTTCTCTTTCTCTAGTGACTTCTCTTTCTTCTGGGTGTTTTTCTTATTGAGGTTTTCTGGTTTTGTGCTTACCGGGAAAACTTTATTTGAATCAGTTACTATTCTATTGGTTTTGTTTGATTATGGTTGAGCTTAAAAATATGGATTTATCCACCAATGCTCAATGGGCTAAGGCCACGTTTGTTGATGTGGTGGGTAAAGGAGCGGATACAGTTAAGGATTTTGATGACCTTGTTTTCCCCTAGAGCTATCATGAGGAGGCTGACTCTTTTATTAAATCCTTGAGTAGGAAAAATGGGAAGGTGGCTATCTTTTATAATGATTCAGAGATACAAAAGCTGACTGAGGTTTGTAAATTTTCTCTCATTGGTAAGTTTCAGATGGGACACCCAAAAATGGAAGCCATCAGAAAATTCTTTGATGGCATTAAACTCAAAGGTTCTTGGTAGGTGGGTCTCATTGATGGCAAGCACATCCTTATTAAATTGTCAAGAGCATAAACACCCCAACCCCCCTCCCCAACCTACATCTCGCCTGGCCCTCTCACATACTAGCTCCACATGAGCTCTATGCCAATCGAGCTCTTTTGTTTGCCACTCACATGCATGAGCTCCCAAAGGTTTCCTGATGCCCCTTCACATTCTTTTACCACTCTCTCAGGAAACCTAACCTCTATATCGCATTCTCCTTTTATATGTAACAATTACTTCGTGCACATTCCAAGAATCGAACCTCCTCCCCTTGTTTTGCCTCACTAAGACACAAGCAACCACTTTACAAACTTTGCTTCACACGACAACCAGATTTGTCGATGAGCTCTCAAAATACCTCAACCATTTACCCCCTCTTTCTCTCTCTAACGAAGAGAAGTTCTTTCTCACCTCTCTCTCTCTCTCTCTCTCTCTCTCTCTTCCCTCTCTAAATAAAACATATTTATTATAGTTAAAAAAGTGAGAAAATTCAAAAAAAAAAAAACTTTGTATCCTTAAAATTGGTGCAGATTCACTTTTTTATCATGTATACGCTATCAATGTCATGCCTCACACTAAAGTATAAAATTCTCAGAACTCAAATTTCACAAAACCCCAATTGTTAAGGTATCAATGTCATTGCCTCGCCTCTACCTGTACATGTTTTCTACGTAACATGGTAAGAGATGAAGATTATATTGTTGTCTTTACATTACCCAAGAATCATCCAAATATTTTCAGAAATGCAAATGGGCCTTCACCAACTATTGCAACACTCGACAAAAATTCAAAGAATCTAGAAGTTATCAGCTTTTTGGAGTTTCAATATGCTCAAACTTCTCCTTAATGTCATAAATGCGTGCAGTGCATACATAACACAGAGTCAGTCCTGTCCTGAGCAAGGTATCGCATTGACCCAATGCTTAACCGAAGTAAAGAATATAAGACTAGGGAAATCATAGTAAAGTATTTAATAAAGAAAAGGATGATTTACATACATAGCAGTCAATTCCTATGTTATTCACATATCTAACACCTAAGGGGCCGTTTGGAATCACTTTCTTTTTCTGTCTTCTGTTCTTTTTTTTTTTTTTTAACATAAAACAAAAACATGTTTGGTATGGTTATGATTATTCTGCTTTTAAAAATAAAAAATAAAAAAAAATATATTTGGAAAAATAAAAACAAAAATATATAATTATCCCCTTAAACTCCTCCTTTCTCAACCAACTCCCCCACCGCTGCCTCGACCCCCACTAGTCCGCTCTCCTCCGTTCCTCCACTGCCGCCGCTGACAGCAGGAGCTTCTCCGCCGACAAAAGAACCAGCAGCTTTTCTCCCACAACTGCACCATTGAAGTCGATGAGCTCCACTTCGATTTCCTTCGCCACTTCTTATCTCTCGACCACCACCCTCACCAAAATCTCTGCGGTGGTTGCCGCCTGGCGGTGCAAAATAAAGAAAAGAAGGAGAGCACAAAGAGTGGAAGAAGAAGATGAAGCAGTGCTGTCGGAGAAGAAGACACCATTGGAGAAGGCATTAGCATTGGCGAACATCCGTGTCGGCATCACCAGCTAAGAAGGCATCAACATCTATGACGGCGTCTAAGAAGGCACCAGGGATGGGGCCGGGGTTGCGGTTGGAATCAGTAATAGGATAGGTGGGGAGCTGTTTTGAAAGCATAAAAAATAGGTTTTTCCTGTTTTGTGTCAAAACAAAAGCACATTTGTTTAAAAACAAAATAAAAAAAATTGAAAAAACAGAAAACAAACATATTTTTTGTTTTATTTTCGATTTCAGTTCCAAACAGGGCCTAAACTTCAATTTTTACATACCTGTCACCTTAACTTGTGCCTGAAAAGGGTATTTCACTTCTTAGACGTTAAAATTTGGTAATTTTTATGTGATGTGAAGAATTGGGTGGCAAAAATGTAAAAAAAAAAAAAGAAAAGTTTAGGGGTTAGATAGGTAAATACATAAGAATTGGGTGTAGGCATGTACATGCCCCTAAAGAAAATAATAGAAACAAACCTCCAGGATGAAAATTCATGTATGGAGAGATATTATAGACACGGCCCTTCAAGACTGTCCATACAGACCCTTCTGTTTTATGCTTCTTAACCTCATCCATGGTAATGAGCCTTCGATTTGTCTGGCCTTTAAGCCCTGGTTTACAAAAGTAACATGAAACTATCAACAAGAAAGAGCTTAAACATCACAACATCTCATATTGAATGAAGTCTCTTGAGATGAAAGTGAATAAAAAAGAGTAAAAACACAGAAACTGGCATAACAGAAACTAAGAGGTGAAATCATTAAGGAAGATTTACAAAGACACTAATTAATTCTCATGTACTTACATCTAACACCTCAACTATCTTTACATACATAACACCTTACCCATGCATTAATGGTGTATTTCACATTTTAAAAGTTAAAATAATTGTATTTTTAATGTGTTAGGAAAGATTTGGGTGGTATAAATGTAAATTAGCAAAGTTTAGGTGCTAGATACGTAAATATATAGGAATTGGGCGGTTTGGGCGGTATGTATGTAAAGGCGGTATGTATGTAAATGCCCCAATCAATGAAGCACCTGTCAATAGGTTACAGTACAGACATTAACTAAGGAAAAAAAACAGACACTTGAAGTAGATGACGAAAAGAGAGGAACAAGCAAAACAACAGTTCCCAAATGAAAATGAGACCAAAATAAGAACTGCTTGACCAATTAGTCTTCCTGTAACAATAATCCAATTACAGAAGATTATACATGATTCGAAGTTTTAATTAAGATTGAAAATATTTATATCTTCCAAAATATCAAAGACTAAGGCCCCCGTTTGGCTACTTGATAAATCATGCTATTGCTTTTTATTGTGATGTACCATGCTAAAGCTGATGGCTACTTGATAAATCAGCTAATAACATTGGCGTCTGAATCGCTGTAATAAACTGCGAACTAATGAGAATTGGTTAAATGAAAAGAATTAGGGAAATTTACATAAGTAGCACACAATTCTTATGTATTTACATATCTCACACCTAAACTATACTATATTTACAAACATAGAACTTTGGTGCATTAAACGAATGCATGAAAAGGTGTATTTCACTTTTAAAAAGTAATAATAATGCTATTTTTGATGTGATCTAAAAAATTTGTGTTATGTGTGTAAATATAAAAGTTTAGGTGTGAGATATGTAAATACATAAGAATTGTGTGCTATGTATGTATATGCCCCAAATATTTAACATGATTAATTATTAACAAATAATGTCAATTATATTTATCTTTAAAATCATTTAAAATTTATTAATTAAAATTTCTGTATCTGTGAATAAAATTAAAAATAAGTACTAATAAAAGTATAGAATAATCTATAAAGAATTACATAATAGATTTTTTTTTCACGAGGAAAGTAATTTTGTAGCATCCATCTCTTAAAATCACTAAACATTATCATCGCAAAATATATATATATAATAGTTGAATTTTTGTGATAATATCAAAAGATAATTAAAGTACTTTTGTCTTATGAAAAATTAAGAATATTTTCAACAAAGTTACATTTTCGAAAGCATGCTTAGAGCTTGTTTGACATCACATTTGTTTACTATTTTTGTTTTAATATTTTCTTTTATTTTTAAAAATATGTTCGGTTGGTATACTTTTTATATATTTTTAATTTTTATTATAAAAAATTCTCAAAACACCTAAAAGAATTTTTAAATATTTTTAAAAATAACTACCTCAATCAAAAATGTTTTAATTTAAATCAAAACAAAAAGTAAAAATAAAAAACAAAAAATAAATGTGATCCCAAACAATCCCTTAGCTTTTCCGTAACCCAATTTTAGCTTTTCCCAAACAACAGTTGATTCAACTTTCACTACTCCTCAAAACTGAATATGCTGCCTTGAAAGTTAAAGCACACAATCTGCTGACAATAATTATGGCTAGATGTGTCCCAAGCAGTATTCCCTGTGAAACTAACAATTGCACATAACACAACTCTCAATCTAAACAAATATATGACTGAAAATATTTAATGGCCATAATTAAAGTCGAATAGGGCAAATCTTATTCTATACACATAACAGACAACAATCAGAACTAACAAAATTGGCAACAATATCTAATTTAGTAATGGGCTTAGCTTTCTTAATGTATGAAGCAATATTAAAACATCATAGAATTCTATATCAATATTAAGGTGGTTCAGACAATCATGTTTCCTATTTTACCATTTAGCATTGGTTACCATATTCTGATCTACAGAGTTTGAATGTAACAAGAAAAAAAAAATCAATGTATGCCTTGGTGTAGGCATCATTATTTAATAAAAATTAAATACACCTACATAAAGTGAGTTAAAAATAAATTGTTATATCACTTAAAAAGTTTGTAACATGTTAGCAAAAGGATAATTAAATCTTCACTGCTTCATTACAATACATTTCATATTTCCCGTCATCCACACTCCACTAAATTTGTAGCCTCTAATTATTCGTTTTATTGTTGAGTTATCCTCCTCATTCATAAGGTTATTAGTCTAGTCTAAAACTTGAAGCACTTGTATATACACTTGATTTAACGTATTCCCATGAACACATCTTATTTCTCCAACTCTTGATGATCATTTCGCATCATTTCAGATTAAGTTATCAACATAAAAAACCATCTCATCTTTAGCATTAGAAGCATTAGCACCCTCTTAAATCAAGGCAAGGCATTTATCTCACTATTTGTGGATTAAGGAAAGGCACTTGCCGAAGCACTCCTTAGTAATAGTGCATTTCTAGGAGATTAAAGATACAAGAAGGCCTCAGCTCACCAACACAAAAAACTCAACTCACCCTTAACAATAATGATAAATGTATATCTATCATTCATTGTATAAAAATTTCTATATTTGAATTTGACGAATAAGCCGTGTAAAGTTTTGGACGTTAATAGGGCTAGCTTGGTTGCTTTGCCTTGAAACTAGGCTGACTAAATAAAAACTTTATATTATACAAACCTTGATGCAAAATAAAATAGTATAATATGAATAAAATAATGATATTATATACTATTCAAGGAGATTAACAAACATACAAAAAAAATCCTATTTATTTACATAACAAACATCTAAATCTTTATATTTACAAGTATAATATCAGAGTATCAAAATCACAACACATGCATAAAAAACAGTATTTCACTTCAGATAAGTTAATTTTAGTGGTATCCTTGATATAAATAAAGATTAGCATGTTATATAAAAGTAAATATAAAAATTTAAGATTTAGATATCTATAGAAGTATGAATGAAGTGGTATGTACGTAAAACTCCCCATTATTTTTTAGTCATTTTAAAATGGATGCAGATGACAATTCAAGATTGGTTTGGATTACATGATATTCAAGTGTGCTTAGGCATAGTCTACATGCTTAGCTTGGTTTGACATTGTAAGTCCTAATTAACTTCTATAAACTAATCTGTCTTATATTTCCTCTTCTAGCATCTAAATTGTTTTCCCTCAACAACAAGAAGCCTTTATCCCACTAAGTGAGGTCGGCTACATGAATCCTTTTTCTCCATTGTGTTATATTGAGTGTCATATTTTCATTTAATTCTAATAAATTAAGATCATTTTTTATACAACATGCCCAAGTCCTTTTAGGTCTACCTCTACCTTTCTTAACATGAATCAAATCTAGAGTCTCTACTCTCCTAACCAAATCATTAGTTGTTCGACGTTTAATGTGACCAAACCATCTAAGACAATCTCTCTAATATTGTCTGACACTGGAGCTACACCAACCCTTTCACTGATACATTTGTTTCACATTTTCTCTCTAGGTGTCAAGCTACTCATCCACCTAAGCATTCTCATTTCAGCAACACTTTTATGCTCTCTTTTAAAGATCAAAATAATGTGCCGTAAAGCATTGCAGGTCTCACCACCATCTTAATAAAATTTTCTTTTGAGTTTAAGTCACATAATAGGCCTGATGCATTCATCCACTTCAACCAACCAACTTGAATTCTACTAATAACATCACCAATTAAATCAATATTAATTTGAGCAATAGACCCAAAATATTTAAATCAATCGCACCTTTTAATGATTTGATCACCTGTTGTTACAATCTGCCACTAGATCTGCTACTATTAAAATTATATTATATGCATTCAGTTTTAGATCTACCCAAACGAAGGCCTTTAGAATCTAATGTAGACCTCCATAATTCAAGTTTTTTTCTGAACACTTTCTTTAGTCTTATTAAAAAAAAAGTGTCAAAGTTTTGAGAAAAAATGACTGAATTCTGAATAGCCTCGATGCCTTTTCCCTTTGCTTTCATTCCATTAAATAATAATCTTAACAATCTATTTTAGGTACAAAATATTCTGTATAATCTATTTTAGATAACTTAATCATACATATTTCCAATCTAAATATTCAGCTAAAAGGGAAACAAATCAGAATAAAGATATTGAAAATAATTTAAATAAGGGAGCTCCGAGCTCCTAATTATAGAAAACTTCCTAATTATAGAAAACTCCTAATTTAGCTGTCTGATTACTGTCCTTCCTGTTTGACATCCTCCCTCAAATTGATGTTCACTGATCAGGAAGCATCAATCTACCAACAAAAAACTTTGTCGGATCCAACACTCCTCAAGCCGTGAGTGCTGAAGCCGAAGGTGTCGAAGGTGCCAAAGCCGAGAGTGTCGAAGCCTCAAAGACAACTCTTGAACCATAACATGATTTGAGCAAAGAAAAGCAAGAAATCTTTTATCATTATCGTCCATAATTTTGAATCATAGCCACAAGAAAGATTCGCTTCCAGTTACACGATCCAAATGCTACCGATCATAGCCCACAAATAGGATCCAGTTACACGATCCAGATATTATCAATCATAGCCTACGAGTAGAATCCGCGTCCTGATTCAAATGCTACCGATCATAACTCACAAATAGTATCCAGTTACACGATCCAAATGCTATCGATCATAGCCTACAAGTAGAATTCGCGTTCTGATCCAAATGCTATTAATTCATTCCTGATCTTCATGTTAAAAGTGTTGAAGCCGAGATGTCGAAGTTGTGAGTGCCGAAGCTAAGAGTATGAGAGTGTCGAAGTTGTGAGTGCCGAAGCTGAGAGTATCGAAGCCGTGAGTGCAGAAGTCGAGATTGCCGAAGTTGTGAGTGTCGAAGTCGAAGATCAATGGTTTGCCGAAGTCGAAGATCTAGGGTTTGTCGAAGCCGAAGTCGTTGATCTAGGAAGGAGTGCTGAAGCCTTCAATCCTTGATTCCGATGAAGAAGCCGAAGTCGAAGCAGACGAAGCCGAAGTGGAAGAAGCGATCGAAGATACCGCAGAAGCAGCAATGGCTAGTGAAGGAGATCAGAAGCAGACGAAGCCTTCGATCCTTCGCCACCCTGTCGTCAATTTTAACTCCGAAAACGAAGGCCATGCTCCGCTACTTTCCTCACTTCCGAGCCACAAGCAAGACCGAACCAGGCCCACCTCCTTGTGTTGCGATGACCAGACTGCTAAATAGGAAGACCATTAAGTTGCTCCTGTTTAGAAGATGATGAATGGTTGATTAATCTGCTCAGTCAGTCGTACTTCTCTCTCCACGAATAAACGAGAAAAAACAACCAGGATAGACTTAGAACAACGTCGCCAACAAGCTGGTGAAACCAGTCGCGCGCGAGATCCTCGAGGTGCCTCTCAAAGCTGATGCGCCAAAGGGCCATGAAAACATGGAGAAGGGTGCAGCCTTTAGAAAAGAAAGTCTGAAAGTCACAGTCCTTGACGAAGGAAACTATGAAGAGGAGGAATCCTATGGCGAACAATAGCAATCCTGCGAAGAAGTCCGAGATCTGGATCAGGGTCAATCGTGAGGCATCGAGCCCTGCAGTCTCTGACCAGTGACCAAACACAGAGATTTCATTCATGTAGAACATCATCAGTGCTCCGCACGTCGTCGCTACCGTCGAATGAAGCAAGCAAAATGGCGAAGAACGCCTATGATGGAGGCGATTCCGTCGAGGATGGTGGCTCCATGGACGATTGAGCTAAAATTCTACGGTAGGGTAAGCAGAACCGTAACCCTAACCCTAAGGCGGTGGAGGAGAAGAGGGATTGGGTGTCTCAAGAGCATTTTGAGTCAAAATGGGAGAGTACTGTGCAGGGAATTCGATGCAGTGATTTGTTGTGCAGTCGTCGTCTTCTTCATAGTAATCGAGAATCGAAGGATGATGGGTCCGGGGAAAACCATGCAGGGATGCCTTCATGAGGAAGAGCAAGATGAAGTAGAACGAAGACGACGCATGCAAAGAAATAATGAGATCATGAAAAGACGAGCGAGAATCACGGCAAAGAAATACCTCCTTCTGTCCCGTCCCCAATAAGGTCGGCGGGAAAGGAGTCTTGACGGTCCTTCAACGATTATCGGTGGTTAGGGCAAAATTTTAGCTCTGATACCATGTCAAAGTTTTGTCAAAGTTTTGAGAAAAATAGTTTGAAAAAAATAGGTTGAATTCTGAATAGGCTTGATGCCTTTTCCCTTTGCTTTCATTCCATTAAATAATAATCTTACAATTTATTTTAAGCACAAAATATTCTTTATAATCTATTTTAGATAACTTAATAATACATATTTTTAATCTAAATATTCAGCTAAAAGGGAAATAAATCAGAATAAAGATATTGAAAATAATTTAAATAAGAGAGCTCCTAATTATAGAAAACTCCTAATTTAGCTGCTTGATTTCCGTCCTTCCTGATTGATAGAAGGATGTCATCAGCGAAAATCATACACCAAGGTACATCCTCTTGTACATGTCCAGTAAGAGCATACATAACTAAAACAAAATGATATGGGTTTAAAGTCGATCCTTGATTTAATCCAGCTGCAATAGGAAAATACTTCGTCAATCCTCCTGTTTGAGCACATGTAATAGCTCTAGTATACATATCTTTAATTACTTGAATATAAGTCATAAAATGAATTTCCTTTTCTAAAACTCTCCAAAGAACTTCTCTTGGAACCTTCTCTTGGAAGGAACCTTATCGTAAAGTTTTTTCTAAACCAACAAAAATCATACGTAAATCCTCCTTACTCTTTCTGTACTTCTCATCAAACCTCTCAATATTTTTTTTTCTCTCAAAGGTTACATGATATAAACTACCTCCAAGTCTTGTTGGTTATAAGGATTTGTAAATTTTGCTGCTAGTCAGTTCTTCAACTATGACTTACAATTTGAATTATTGCAGTCAATATTGAAACTTGAAATTTTGGGGTATAGTTGCATGTTGCCTTATAGCATGACTTTTAAGATGTCTCCTGCTACCATGGTCTCCTTTGCAAATTTTTTTCCTTTTATTTTTTTTTTTGTTGATCTATATTTCCAGGATTTTAACAATTAACCGGTCGATTCTATCTTTTGATTTTGAAGAGATTTGTGATTATATATAGAAATATCCGAGACACAAAAAGTAGTTTCATTGATATTCTACGTTAAGTTTATGTAATTTTCCTCTTTGCTTAATTATTGGTTGGAGGTGATTCTTTCAAGGGTGATGCATTTGGAAGCAAAAAATTGTAAAGGCTATATCCTTATATTGGTAAGGCTTGGATTGTTATATTGTGATTTATATCATTTGCTTTTTTTTTTCTCAGATTTATTTATTGATTTACTTGCATGATTGATTACTATCAAATCTGTACAAGTTGATTTTACGATAACCATATGAGTTTCAAATCAGCACAATTTTCATCAAATGAATATTAAATTATCATTTATGCGGAATTACATTTTTCTTTTTCATTTAAAGTGGTGAATAATTCATAAAATTATAAGGTTGTAATTGTTAATATAGCCTCATGAACATGATTTTATGCATTTTATACTAAATTTGTATTAGAAAATCATAGATCTTAAGACTTCCTGTCTATATTAAAATCAATGTATGATTTTTCTTACTACAAAGTACATGTTGTGAGCCCGGTCTATTGCTGAAATTTCGGAAGTTCTGAATTCTCTTTGCAAAATATCTAAACAATCGTCCACTTCTAGCTCTGCAGGATTATCTTAGTAGAGATAATAATACCCTAATTACAACTTCAAGGACGCAGTTTAGGGTTAGTGAGTTATAGGAAGTTTTGGTTTTGCAACTCATCCTGCTTGCCTTGCAATCATCTCATGCGGAATACTACAACCAATAGTTTCTATTAATACTTTATAAGTCATTCCACATAATTGCATAATGAAGATATGAATGAATAATTGATAGTTACTATTGTCAAAATTAGGCATATTATTATAAGGCAATCATGTTATGCAATAGAAATCATGATGTCATAACTCCCTTAGTTTTTAACCAACAGTTCTTTCAGTGATCATTGAGATTTTAAAGGAAGCATAATTTCTTATATATCCTGCTCAAACAAATAGCACATTAGTTGGAAATAAAGTGAAGAATTCCAAGGGACTGGGTTCAAATGCTCACTGTACCCGGGAAAAAAATCCCCATCTGTCCAACGATCTTCGGCCAAATTTAAATCATATTGAAATGTAATCTTTTGTTGTATCAGAGAGATGACAGAAAACTTGACAAAATAGATAAATAATTATTAACAATGATTCCATAATCGATAATGGCAATCTTATAACTCAATTGATTGCATCAGTGTTTGTCATGCATCTTTCTCATATAAGTAATTCATTTGACAAAATTCGACCTTCAATGTATCAATGTTATGGTAGCATACAATGAAATCTAAAAAACTTCACACAAATGTTTAAGTTAATAAATCAATCTGATGTCAAACACTCAAGGTGAGAAGATAATACAAAGAATTGGTATGTATTTAAACGCCCCTAAAAAAAAATAGCGTCGGCTACATAGTACAGTAATGAGTGCAGTGCAAAAGAGTAAATCGGTAATGAGTAACTGTGCAAAAAAATAAACCCCATAAGAAAGAAAGCAAAAGCGGAAGCAAAATTAATATGTAGAGTTGAGAATTTAGTGAAGCAGGAAAAGGTTTGGCTTTGAAGCCAAATCATAGTAGAGATAGATTTTCTTGAAGCTGAGAAAACCTAGAAAAGGACTTGAATGATCTAAATGTAGTAGTAATTAGAATAGGATGTTTGAGCTCAAGTGCTTCAGAATGATCGACAACCAATAGAGGTAAAAAGACTACACATGTGCAAGCACAAGCAAACCTAAGAGGATGATACATGAAGCATGAACAATGCCAATGTGGTTGCACAAGCTTAATGATGGTAATGCTCAACTTTTGCGTGTAAGGATCAAGATGCAAGTAATGATATCGTTGTAAATGACCACTCAATGGTGCAAAAAGCTCAATATTGCGTGAGGCTATTGACATGGTGTATGCTGTGTGGTGTGGAAATGTTAGCGAGCAAAATACAATTTAGGCATAAGAAATTCATGAGAAGGATCAAAGGGTTTCTTGAAGTTTACATATGTGATTCTTCATGTTGGTTGGTTGTAATGTTGCACTCTGTGAACAGTATCACGAGTAAGAGTATGTGCTAGAGAAAATAGTGAACTAACAGATAAGATCAAAGTGAGCAGCAGGTCAATGAAACCAACAAATGAGGATCCTAAACTGTTATAAGACATGCGAAGCTGAGACTGAATGAGGGAGAGAAGATAGGAAAAAAAAATTCAATTACAAATCTAATCAACTTCTTAAGAAAAAATAAATTTAAGGATCATCTATTTAGTGAAATAAAGTTGTAAGAAATCATCAAATTTGAATTAGAAATCTAATCATATCTGAATATAAAATAATTCAAAGTTCGAACATGACAATACCAAAAGAGGATATTTTATAATAATTTGAAACAAAAATAAATAAATAAAAACTAATAAAGGTAGATGGATCTATACTTAATTACTATTGTCAGATCACACCGGCTATGTATTAAACCACAAGTCAATTTTTCAACAGCTTATCTTCAATAAAACTACTCCTATCATCTCTCTAATAAAATATTTCTCTTTATCAATCCTAATTTTGCCGTGTATCATTTATAACCACACCCAACTTGATTTTCAATGATTTTGAAACTCACAGGAACTCAATTACAAAATTTATTTTTTTAGATTATCCAAGCTTATTCTAGTTTAAAACAGTCCTTACGTTTTCCATAGATATTCAAAATTTTCAAACACACCAACTATTCAAACAAAGACCTTAATCTTGGTAGCTCTACTATTCATAGGCCTTCATCGCTAAATAAACTAGCCTCATATCAAGATACCACAAAAATCTAACCCATATTATTATATAGAAAATTTGATATTCAATTCTTGATATTAGATAATCAATACCATCTATCCAAGTAAATGACCAACAATTTTTAATGACTTGTAATCGAGATGCTCGTTGCATGAACATTCCATTATAACCATGCACCTATCTCTTATCAACTAATCGATGTTTATGCAAACATTGCAAGATAATGTATGAGGCTAAGCTTAGAATAATATAGAAATAAAATAATCCTTCCCTCTTATAATTACCATAAGTAAATCCCAACTATACCTGTACTAACATGGAGATAATAATTACCGCCACCATGAAGGATTTGGTATAAAACAAATAAAATCAATAATTCCTGCATTCAAGATCGATCAATTGATGACATAGCATCGATAAAAGAATTGAGTTCTTACGAAAAATTAAACATTCCTTCTTAAGAAAAATTATAAATTTATACTTATGGGATGTTTCACTTAGAAACTTGACTAAGAAAACGAAGTCAATCTATTTTTCACAAATGATGCATTTATAACAGCATCCTTAATATGGAAGGCATTAACGCATAATATTTGACAAGTTGCAGCAAACAGCTTTTGTTAAATATGGGTTTATTCCAATCATCACAATTCAAGCTTAAATCAAGAACCAAATCAATTTGCTAATATTAAGTTAATAACTCATATTATATAGCAAAAGCAGGTACATTAATTGCCAAAAAGAAAACGCACATACAGTAGAAGGTGGATGTTCCCTATAGAAGGATATTACACCATGGTTAAGAAAAAGGAACAATAGAAATTGCTATCCTTAGAATGGTTAGCTGAGGCGTTATTTCATTTATGTAGCATGCAACAAAAACTAGAAAGATTTATATACATACCACTCAATTCCTATGTATTTACATATCTAACACCTAAACTTCAATTTTTACATACATACCACATTACCTATGCATAAAAAAGGTGTATTTCACTTTTTAAAAGTTACAATGGTGGTATTTTTGATGTGATATGAGTAATATAAATGTAAAAAAGAAAAGTTTAGGTGTTAGATATATATAAATATATAGGAATTGTGTGCTATGTATCTAAATGCCCCTAAAAAGTAAGGAGAACAGACATATTAGGATAAGCACCCCCTCAAAATATTTCTAAATTGGACATAAATCTATCAGCATTTAGGATTGATACAGGATGAAAAAAAAGTAGCGCTCTTTGCGCTTGCAATAATTTTAGTAAAGAGATCACCCCTAGATCTACTCTAATTTTCTTTGATGTTCAGTTTAAGTTAGCCGTTTACCACCGCTATTATAACTTCACTTAAAAATCGAAAGCTTAAAATTGCAAAGTACAAATGGGTCTTTCGAGTGTGAAAACAAAGTTGTTTCATTCTAATAGCTTCAGAGATTGTCACGAGTAGTATCGATGAGTCCAATTCAACAAGTCTCATTAACTCAAAATCATCAAATCTAAATTAATTCGAACTTAAATAAATATCCGAAGAGCCAATATGACTCCAAAAAAAAAAATTCTTTCTGAGCATAGCTGAGATCAATTCGAGTTACTAAAATTAAAAATAAATGAGTGAAGAATGAAAGGTTTCAACTTGATGCCTTGTGCATGCACGATGGACCATTAAAACCACACTTCATTTAGATATTATGCTCAGAATTTGATTATTGTATTTAATACATCAGAAGGTAAAAACAACTGCATCTCTAAATTTAAGTAAGGGACATTTACATACAGAGCATATTGTTCTTATATATTAACACATCTCACACCTAAACTTTCATATTTACACACATAGCACTCAAATCTTTAATATCACATCAAAAATCAATCAAAAATAGCACTATTACCATTTTTTTAAAATGAAATACACATTTCATGCATAGGTTTAAAGCTGCCATGTAAGTAAATATGAATATTAAGGTGTGAGATATGTGAATGAATAAGACTTGTGTGTTAGGTGTGTAAATTTTCTTTAAATTATATATAAACATTCTGAAGTCATGCAGTAATCACGTATGAATTTCACTCAGTCTAAAAGCAGCTTAGATGCTTTCAGAAAAAGATAAAAGAAATGAAGATTGAAAGAATACCTGCAAGGTCAAGATGTGTTCGAGTAAGCTTCAGCCAATCCATTTGACTGTATCCCTTCTCAAAGGGCACTTTGGCACGCACTGCTGGCTTTCTAAGCAAAGGCTTCTGTCCCTCTAACCCATTTAGTGAATCTCTGTTGGTTCCAGCTTCAACCAGTGATTCATTGGATTTGAAATCTGATTTTGGTGGAAAACCAATAGATGTTACATAATTTTTAGGAAAACTAGCAGATGAACCTTTATCCTGGAAAGAATTATTATTCTTCAATTCTTTGACATCAGAAAAGGTATCTCTAAGGTTGATCTTATTGACATCGGGAATTGCCTTAGGTGACTCAACATGATCATTATCTGCTTGTGAATCAACCTACACAGGGTGTATGTTCAATTTGAAGATGAACAATATATTGAATGGCATAAATAAGTAAACATAATTTCTTTTGGAGGAGTATGTAAAGAACAAACTAATGAGAAATCGCAAATTAAAAGAAAATTCTAGTGTTTAGGAAACAGGACCAGTCAGTTAGACCGTAAACAGGTGGCTGGTCATGTTTGAAACAAATGATGGACCTTCTCTATCTTTGAACTGTCAAGCAGAGGTCGAACCGCCGTTTCAACAGACAAATAGGAGAACCGGGCTTGGGAAGAGAGAACGAGAAGATGGGGACTTGGGAAGAGAGAATGAGAGAGAGAGAGAGAGAGGAGGAGGAGAAAGCCTCATCATTACGATAAGTCAGAGGGAAGGTGAGAAGTAGTTTTACTAATTTGGTGTTAAGGGCATTAGTGCCTATGCAATAGAATAAATAGTAAATACTTTCATAAGAAAGTTTATAGGGCAACACCCCCGCCCCCCCCCCCCCCCCCCCCCCCCACTTTTTTTATTATTAAGAATTTTTTTGGGAATGGGGCTAGCTGCACATATGGAGAGAGCTTGATGGCTCTGTTGTAGTGTACTAAAAAGAATTTATTATTTATTTATATTTATAATATTAAATTATTATTGTATTATTTAAATCAAATTTAATAAATTTTATATTTATTACGTCATTCGGTTCAACTCTGGTCAAACCAATGAACATTGAAGATTTTCATCTTCCGGTTTGATGTCTGGTCCGGTTTTCACAACAATGAAAAATTAAGCTAATAAAATTATCCGCTTGTCGATATATATATATATATGTGTGTGTGTGTGTGTGTGTGTGTGTGTGTGTGTGTGTGTGTGTGTGTCTGCCCTTTTGTTAAGAAGTCGAGTAGAAAATGTGAGAAAACAGCACTCTTTTTCTCTTATTTAGAAATTTCAACCTTGATTGAGAAATGCAAGTTCGCTCTTATTGAAAAATTTCGATGGGGGAACCCACTTATGGAAGTTGTCAGAAAGAAATTTGATGATCTAAAACTAGTAGGTAAGTTAAAAGTGAGTCCTTTGATGGGAGACATGTGTTGATTCAATTAACCATAGCTCAAGTCTACGCTAGGATTTTCTCTAAAAAATATCTTAACATTGCAGAAAAGTCAATGAAGTTACTCAAGTGGTCTCCTGATTTTGACCCAAACCATGAACCTCACGCTGTACCAGTATGGTTTAGTTTACCTAATCTCAAACTACATTTTTTTAATCATCAGGTACTCTACTCTATTGGGATCATATTTGGGAATCTTCTGAAGTTAGATCTACCCACCTTTAATCTAACCAGGCCTTCAGTTAGAATACTTGTGGAAAGAGATACCACTTCACCTGATATTATAGAAGTCTGGCTGGGCACAACACATAATGGATATTGACAACAAATTGTCATGGAATATAGACCTTTTTATTGTACCCAATGACCAGTAAGGTTTAGTTTACCTAGTCTCAAGCTGCATTTTTTTAATCATCAGGTACTCTACTCTATTAGGATCATATTTTGGGATCCTATAAAGATAGATCTACCCACATTTAATCTAACCAAACCTTCTGTTATCAGAATACTTGTGGAAAGAGATATCACTTCACCTGATATTACAAAAGTCTGGTTGGACACAACACATAATGGATATTGACAACAAATTGTCATGAAACATATACCTTTTGATTGTATCCACTGTAAAATGTTTGGGCATACCCTTGACAAATATCATAGGCTCCATCCTAACTTGAAATCTAAAGCTCAAGTTCATAAGGATGAGTCTAACACCACTGCTCTGGACACATCTACTCCACTTGTGAAAGAAATTACCACAAGATAGGAATTGATGTATGATTTAATTGCCCCTGGGGACCCCCCTAACAATATTGTTTTTGTTTCTGCGATTGATGTGTTGTCGGATGGCTCTGCTGGGCAACCTACACATTCAAACCTTATTGAAAACAATACTCAAGGTTCCTTACCTACAAAGGACAATGTTTGGACCAATAATCAAGAGAGTCTTGCAGCTCCTCATCTTCAGGAACTATTTGGTGCAGAGGCGATAATTCATACTTCACATAAACTAGAACCTATTGTAGTTACAACGGTTGGCAATCGTTCTACCGCGGTTCCACCACCTCATCCAAATGAGCAAGTCATTACCTTTTGTTAGGCACAAGTGACTCATCAGCTTATACATGCCCGACAATCTGTTGACCAACACACTAATTAGATGAGTCAGTCTTCGAATGAGGAATGGCATATTTATACATCCAGGAGAAAGAAGAAGAATATAGATCTACTTGAGCTCAGGAATCTAATAAATGATACACTGGTTACTTCGGGTAATGACACGCAACTCACTAATTTATTAGCTGGCTCCCTTTCTAGAACTAGAGGCAGAGACATGACTAAATTGGGTCGTTCCTAACTTTTTAAGCGTTTTGGTGGTTTTTGGTCTTACATGTATCTTTTCTTTTTTTGGGATTTTTGTGTGTTGTACTGTGTGGGTAGGGTGTCCATGTGGGTAGGGTGTCTTTTTTGGGCCCTCTCGTATAACCTATCTGTATCTTTTACATTTTAATATATTAGCCCTTGGGCATTTTTAAAAAATATATAAACATATATATATATATATGCAAAGATTGACATAGAAGAATACTCAGCTAACTACTCCTTATTAGATTTGTTATATGAAACAAAGAATTGCAAAATTAAAATCTTATATAGCAACCTGATGAATTCCTAGAGTGAGAATTTACGAGAGAATATGTCATTTGGAGGACACAAAGACTGTGGAGTCAAGGTGGACTTACTCGAGTTTGAAGGAGGCATGGATCCCGATGGATTCCTAGATTGGCTACAATCTGTTGAGCGAATATTTGAGTATAAGCTGTCAGACGATAGACGGGTCAAGCTAGCCGCCATCAAACTGAAGAAGAGCGCTTCCTTATGGTGGGAGAATGTGCAGAAGCCGAGGAAAAGATAAGACAATGAGAAGATTAAAAGATGAAAGAATATGAAGAAAGCAATGCATAAGTACCTCTTACCCCACAATCTCCAAGATATGTTCCCGAAACTCCAAAACTTACAGTAGAGGAAATTTTCAGCAGAGGAGTTCACAACCCAATTCGATCACTTACAGCTAAAGTACGAGATGACGGAGCCAGAGAAGAATACGATAGATGAATATCTTGGGTGGTTTGCATTAAAGGTGGAGAGGCAGCAGAAGCAGGGCAAACAACCACCACCAATCAAGCAGTCACACAATTGGGGGCACCATCAGGAGCACACCGCGGGGAGTTGAGAAAATTGATTCATATACGGACAAAGCCACCCCCAATGAGAAGAAGCCAACAATAGTACCTGCCAGAAAATGCTTCAAATGCCATGGGATTGGGCACATAGCCTCCAGTTGCTCGACGAGCAATGTTGTATCTTGTACTGAGCAAGGCGCCAAGAAAGAGATTGGAGAGAAGCAAAAAGCTCGGGAATAAGGTGAGGTATATCAACTTCGACCCGATGAGGTAGAAGCACTTGTGATTCGACGGATTATACAGGTTGAAGACATGAGTGATCCACTTTAACTTCTCCAAAATATTTTCTACACCTGTTGCACAGTGAACGGACAGGTATGCAGTTTTATCATCGATGGGGTAGCAGCAAGAACATGGTATCAACTCAGATGGTAGAAAAATTATGGCTGGTGACACATAGGCATTCCCAGACATATTCACTAACGTGGCTAAAAAAGGAGAATTGGGCCAGCATCAACCGGAGATGCCTGACAGAGTTTTCGATCAGAGGCCAGCTCCCGGACCAGGTGTGGTGTGACGTGGTCCCAATGGATGTCAGCCACTTCTTATTAGAAAGACCTTAGTAGTTTGATTGAAGGACCAAGCAAGATGGATTTAGAAACACATATATGCCCAACAACTTTGTTTTGTGTTATTATCTTCTTTTATTTTGAGTCTTCATTGTAACTTTAATTAAGTAAGCAATAATATTCATATTTCTGTGTCATGGTTTGGGTTAACTCCAGTATCACTAAGACCATGCAGTCTTAAAAATTGCTTATAGGGGCATTTACATACATACCACCCAACCCTAAGTTATTTACAAGTAACACCCAAATCTTTCAAATCACATAAAAAGTTATCATCATTTTAACTTTGAAATAGAAAAGACACCTTTTCAAGCATAGAAAAGGTAGCATTTATGTAAAAATGGAAGTTTAGATGTCGGATATGTAAATATATAGGTATCGAGCGGTTTGTATGTAAATCTTCCTTGCTTATATTCAACTCATTAAAGAGAAAAATGTGCTAGTGCCCGAATTTTTATATTCATCCAGAATACACGATCCTGACACTTAAGAATAAGAGAAACGCAAGTTCATATCAATTAGTGTTTTATTAACTTTTCATAAATACTCAAAAGTTTGACTAACATAAGTTATAAGAGTAATTATGGTTCACTTTTGCTAAAATTTTCTTAAACGCCAGAATATTCTTCTCAGATTAAGAAAAAAATAAGACTTTGTCATCCACTCTCTTTTATATACCCTGCATAATGGGCGGCCATTATTCATAGGACTAAAAAAAACAAAGAAAGCAATTGGCAAATCACTTTATTAATTATTTTTATTTGCATACCAATAAATTTGGCCAATATATAGTATCAAAATGAAAAGGTTTTGACAGAGAAAAAAGGTATCTCAGGTTAAAGCCAATACAGATTATGTCTTCCGTGACGGAGAGTCATTGTTCTCACCTAGAATCAACCATATAGAATTAAAAGAACAATAAAAATATCCTATACATAACAGTTTGTAGAACTCAACTTACCTTGCAAAAGGTGAAGTCAACTGTATCCTTGTCATCCATTGCGAACTTTCGTTATGCAGTTATAAAAAATAAATTGTATTAGCATCCAATAAGTCCTCCCAGATATATGACAAGCCTGCAAAACATGTGTAAAATAGCAGAAAATATAAACAAAAAAGGTTGACATTTGAGTATTTACAAGACAATATCCACCAGCATGAAAGAATTGAGATTTTTTTTATATAACATTATCACTTTTCACATTAAAATACCTACTCATTCAAAACTGCTTAACGAGCATGTAATTCCTAAGGGTAAAGGTAAAGAAAATATATAGGACACAAATGGCGTAAATTGCATGGAAAATGTAAATCCACAAAAGAAAAAAGTGATAACACCATGTCGATGATAAAAAGAAAAAAAAAAATTTGCTTCAAAGGCTCTCGGTGAATTATTGGGCCAAGAGGGTAACAAAATGATCAAACTAGAAGGATATTTTATCAAAAAATATTAGTCAATATAATTATACCTTTAGGAAAAAAAATGAGTTTGTAAATTTGAACTACAAAAGAAGTTTATTGTACTTTATATACAAATATCTTAATACTTGTAATTTTAATCATTCGTCATGCAATCCTGATGAAAAAATGTGGCAGTTCCTAAAGCACTTTTTCGCCAAATAAAAAAATTACCAAAGTCAAAATCGGTAAAGATAATTAATAATTCAAAACTCATAGCTATTATATATATTAATAATCCCGAAATTTTTATGTTTGCTAATATTAAGAAAATCTCTCACACAGTAACATTGCTCCATATATACTAGTTGATTTCTTTCCTTATTCAAAATTGTGACTTTTTTAAGATATGTTAACAGTAATCTGCATTTCTATGGTAGGGTAAGGACAAATCAACCGAGAAAAAAGCAACAGGATCTAAATTAATGGATTTAATTGCATATTAATTTCACCTTCCTCGCTAAAATAGGTTAACTAAACTAATTTTGATACCAACATGACTTCGCTTTGGCTCATTGTCGGCCTTTAATTCGAAAATATTTTAGATTTGAAAATAGTTTTAATAAATATATAGGTGATTTTGGTTTTTGAAAATAATATTTTAATTTTGAAACAAATGAGATCAAATAAATCTCACATATTCGATAGTTTAGATAGTTGAGTGTGATACAGCAAGTAATAAATTATCCTGAATGACAAACATATCACTTGTAGTAAACTTAACCACCTGAACTAAAGAGTGAAACATTTGTTTGATCTGCGAGATATTTTTAAGTGTGACCAACAAGTTCCTCTACCTAATATAAAGATTAGATAAGATTTATTTTACATGGGTTCTTTGTTACCTTTAGAGGCAATCTCCTATAGTTAATTACATCTTAAATAATTGGGGCACTTAAGAAAACTCTCGATTAAGATCAGTGGTTCTATCATCAATATTCTCAAAGTTTAGGTTTCCAAGATTGGACATAGGAAAATCAAAAGAGAATGACTCAAAGAAGAATAATTATTTTAAGAGTCCAGAGGAACGAAAAGTATGGGATGTCACGGATCCGAGGAAAGCCCCGGTGACTTCCCAACTATCCTAGTATTTGACTTTATGACTTTGAAATGATATTATTTAGAGTTTCAATCCTGTCAATTTTATTATTTATGGCTTACACTCGCACGATATCCGATCGTACAAGCCTAGGAAGATAGAAGGGTTTACGTCATACCGCACGGCAACCTCGGAATCCTAAAAGATGTTAGAACTTATATTGCACAACAGGATTATACATAAGCCTAAAAGATGAGATGAGGATTCATGTCGCACTAAGAAGACCACCTTGAAGTCCAATGAGTTATGTTATTTATTCTAGAAGAAGGTTTAGCTGATGTGGATCTGTTGTAGTCTTGATTCTTCTGCAGAAGTCCTTCGCTCGCATCCTCATCGTGCTGCCCATAATGTTTACTCCAAGCCCCATGCAGTAGCAGTTTCAAGTTTAGTGTCTTATATGTGAGCGTGCAATATTGTTAAGTTGGTGACTTAATGTTGTGTATCTCCTAAACTAGGCAACAATTTGATTTTTTTATTTTTTTTATCTTAAAGGTTTTGCGAACTTAATAAGCAAGTATAAGAATAAAGGAACCATAATAGCGTGGTAAAGAAATGCAATATAAAATAAATAAATAAAAATTATTATAAAAGAAAAAAGGCAGTAAAATGCAATAAATAAAATAAACATGTGTACCTGGAGGTCTTTGTCGTTGTTGCAAAAGTTTGCATTGCATATAGAAATGAATGAGCATAACAGAAGATGTAACATGCAAGACAATCGAACATTTATGTAAGAAGAACAAATGACAATGTATCACACAGAAAACTCGATGAAAATTACAAGTGATGCACGAAAATTCAAAGAAAATCATAGGAAATGCACGAAACATCGAAGGAAACCGTAAGCATTCAGGTCGGGGTGGAGTCATGTATGTGTGATCCAACACTAAGTAAAAAGTAGTCGGCCTAACAGTCACAGAAAGGATAATTCCTAACCTGGTTCATATGACTAACCTGTATTTTATTTGTCATGCACTTAAAAGATTTTTTTTTAACTAATTATGAATGTATATATATATATTTTTATATTTAAGGAAATTTTCATAACTTAGAAAGTGAATGAGTCAGTCATATTGTCAGGCTGGAACTTCCAACTGTCTATAAAATCAAGGGATAACCTTTTACTAAGTATTAGAAAGGAGGTACTGTCAATCTTTCATTTCCTCAAGGTCACTAGGTTATGATTGTGCTAGAACTTCTCACACATACCTAGATGTATTTTTCATCATTGTCCTCAAATCTCGTAACCATCCAACTTACAACCTTGCTTGATGGTTCAAATATAGTGACGGCTATATATGAGCGCTTATGTTTCAAAAATAAATGCCTAAATCAAACCAAGAAGCAAAAATAGAAAAGAAGAAAAATTGTATGAGAGAGAGGAGGGATTGATCCATTTGAAATAGAAAAATAATAAATGATGGAACAACCCTCAAAACTGCATGTAAAATTATTTCCAAAAGCTAGTTTAAAACCTCTAACATACCCACATTTCAAGAAGAAACAAAAAAAAAATTTCAACACTTAAGCCTCTTCCCAAAGTTAACAGGAAGTACCAAATGAGGACAACAATGGGATAGTCTCCTAAATGACCAAAGGAAGACACCAACAATTCCCAAATTGAGGTAACAGAGAGAGGGGGAAGAGAGGCAAAATCCCAATAACAGGAAACAACTGTAGCCACGTGTAAGGGAAGGAAGCATCCACAACAGGCCATAAACAACACTAAGAGATGCATTTTAAAAGGATTGAAAAGAATGCCCTAAGCATGCTACTACAGAGTTTCCCGTACATTCAACCATGTATATTAATAAAACCGTGAAATAGAGGGCAGGTAAGAAGCAAAAGTGGCCCCAAAACATCACCCTAAACATGCCAAGATGAACTTCGTCATACTTAAATATGTTCCAGCAAAAACAGCGAAGTAAAGGGGCAAGTAAGGGGCAAAGGCAACCCCAAAACATCATTCTAAACATGTCAACATAGAATTTCTGCCACATTTCAATATATTCCAGCAAAATCAATGATATAAGGGGCAAGTAAGGGGGCAAAGGCAGCTCCAAAACATCATTCTATATGTAAGATTATGCAAGCATACATTCCACCCAACACTCCTTTCTTTCTTTCCCTTCCTCTCTCTTTTTTTTTTCTTTCTTTTTTTTTTTTTTTACTTAGCCAAGAGAAGCAATAGGGCTAGAACAAATCCAACCAGCAAACAACAGTGACAGGTAGCTAAGGAAAAAAAAAATAAAGCTGCAGCTACAAAAAGAAGAGAGAAATCATTAACTTAAAGAGGAAGATAAGCCACACATACCTTGCCTAGCTTAAAGAAAGGGGAAGAAGAAGAGTAACAGAAACCCAAGAGCAGCAAACACACTAATCCAGAAACGTTGATTAAACTTTATTCTGCAATGTTTGACAATTCCTGCAATTGTGGCGGCTGCTGTAGTTTTGTTGAATATTTCTTCAATATATTGATCCTGTGGTTGTTGTGTTTTACTGATATTTTGAGTGGTTTCAGGAGATACAGTGAGCATGATTTTGATGTCATTCCAGAGAAGTTGGGTTCTTAGAAATTTGTAGTTGGTACTAATATGACTTTGTATCCACTGGGATATCATTTCAATGATAAGGGGCAGGATATCATTTCAATGATTTTGATGTGACTTCATATTATATTTTTAAATTATAAAATGAAGAATCTATCAATATAAGATGTGCATGTAAAAATCAAGCAACCAGTTGGGAGGCATAATCCGAAGGTATTTTGAAATTGGATGGATAGCTTAAAATAAAATAAGGGGCACTTTACATACATACCACCCAATTCCTATTTTTTTACATATCTAACACCTAAACTTTAGTTATTACATTTATATCACACAAATATTTCATATCATATCAAAAATACCAATTTTTTAACTGTTAAAAAATGAAATGCACATTTTTCATGCATAAGGAAAGACTGTTAGATATGTAAATACATAGGAATTGAGCGGTATGTATATAAATCTTCCTAAATATGGGGCAAAGTATAAATATTACTGTTGTTTCAACGACTAAAAAAACCAATTGCATTATTAATATAAAACCTTAAGAAAGGTAACTATGGCGTACTTTGATAGATTAATAGTTTTAAAGACTACTGCCAAATATTATTTTCCTTTAGATCACTTTGTTTATCTTTTTTTTTATTTCATTAAAGTTTTAGAAAAGAAATTAAACTTGAATTGAGCTATAATTCTCCAAATCTATTTGATGTAGCTTTAGACAAAACTATAGAGGTTTAGAATATTACAACAATCATTTTAGGACCTTGCACCTATGTCCAATATGTCTAAGAAGAATCATTAGCATCACCACTAATTCCTGTCAAATCCACACCAGCACAAAGATCACATATGACAATAGTTGATTCTATTAAATAATAGTTAAAGAATAAATTTTAAATTGTATATTATAAGTACAACATGATATATGGTTATAGTATGGCTCTACATCCAATTTTGTTATATTCAAAATTGCACTGAAATCTACACTGAAATAAGATGATGAAATTGAGAAAGAGATGACCTAAACTTGAAAAAGGTTTTGACCATAAGATCATTTCTAAACTTTAATTGAAATTGAGCCCAACATCATATATGAACTTAAACTTCAATAAGAAGTCGTGTATATCCTTGGATCGGAAACTTAACAAATTATATATATCAAAGTCAATAAACCAATCAAAAAAGTGATAATGCAACTCCTGATGATATATCTAACAATATAATCTTTAAAGAATCAACTAATATAATGGTTTTAATTTTGGTTCCTGAAGTACTTAAAAATTTTAACTTTTTTTTCTTTGAACTATAGGAACCTTACAATTGTTGTCTGTAAAGTATTATCAAGATAAGCTTTTAGATCTCTTAGAAGTCTTATTATAAATTATTATTTTAATAAAAGTTTTAATCCGATATTGCAACTTTTATCCTTCACCTCAACTAGTATAATGAACAAAGGATACTACATAGAGGTAGCTTCAATGCTTGTAATCAAGGACTATTAACACTAAAGTATTAAAAATAATCAGCCTCTAGCTTAACTTTAAAGATTTTTTTAGAGTGGAAAACTTAATTTTAACACTATCATTGTCCGGTCTCAAGCTCCGAATGCAAAAAATTGACGGTTGTGTTACGTAGTCGACGGTATAGCATGAATACAGTAAAAAAGTGTGCAAGGGCCGCTACAACGGCGCCGGGGTGTAGTGTCAAATAAGCATAGGTTCTCACATTACAGAATGATGCAGACAAAGTAGTTAGTCCATAAAACTAATATTAGGATAAGATTTTGGAATATAGATTCTCTCACCGGCAATTTAATGAAATTAACAGATATTATGGTTCATGGAAAGATAATTATCTTATGTATTCAAGAAACTAAATAGGTTGGAGAAAAGGATAAGAAGAATGATAGCTGAGGTTTTAAATATTAATATTCAGGTAGGAGTAGCAGTAGAACTTGTGCAACTATAATTATAGATAAGAGTTTGAAAGATAATATTGTAAAAATTAATAGAATTGGAGATAAAATTATAACCCTAAAGATTGTTGTTGATACTAAAATTTTTAATGTTATAAATGCTCATGCTCCTCAATTAGTTTTAGATATAAGTTGAAAAAAACATGGAATGACTTAGGAGAATCAATACAAAAGATACCTCTTAAAGAAAGAGTTTTTATGGAAAGAGATTTAAACGAACAAGTTGATAGAGTGGTAGAAAATTTTAGAAATATTCATGAAGACTACGGTTTTTGAATGATTAATGAAGAAGGTACAATCATATTGAATTTTACTTTATTATGTGTGATACGCCTAAAAAATGACTACTTTTTCATATATATTTTATACTCAATTTTAATGATTTTTAATGATATTACATTTTAAAGGAATTTTGATTTTTAATGATATTACATTTTAAAGGAAGGTATCTTGCATATTTTTAGTTTCAAGAACAAAAAATGAAGTTTTGGAGAAAAGAAGCAAAAACGGTGCAATTTGGAGCAAAAACGAGCAAGAAAGAAAATTTTGTCCTTGCACATTTCGATATGTCTTTCTATGTTTGATCGTCTTTCTATGTTTCGATATGTCTTTCTATGTTTGATCTATTTTATACTTCTCACACATTTTTGAATGAAATTACACTTTAGAGGAAGGTTGTTTTTATGCTTATTCTATAAGTCTATCTGTTAGGAACGCAACACAATTGAAACGGGGCGAAACAGAGCTAAAATGGAGTCAAACGAAGCAAAATTGTGGAGCTGCACAGGGTGGGCGTCGACGGCGTCGACGGCGTCGACAGCGCCAGTGTAGAAAACGATGTGAAAATGGTGTCGACGACACCCAAAACGGCGCCGACAGCTCCCAAGATGGTTTGGACGCTACGTTGGGCAAATTTCTAGAAGATTCAATGTATTTGGACGCTTTTTGGAAGGTTGTTTGAGACATCTCTTGGGAAATTCATCCCTACACTATAATAGAGTGTTTTTATGTCAGAAAAAATGGTGTGTGTGAGTGGAAAAATGTGGAGAATGTTTAGAGATCTTGGAATAGGAGTAGAAATATAAATTTCTACCTTTTTGGAGAGATTGGTGAGGGGAATTTGAGAGAATCTGTAAGGGAATGTTCTAGCATTGCATGGATCAGCGGGAGACTTTGTGAGAGAGATTTTCATCTTTCTTTCAAAGGGAAAAAGCTAAGTATTGTGTTCTTCATTATCTTATGATTTTATAAACACTTATCTAGTGGATTTGTTTTGATTTAATGAAATTTTTCGTTGTGTTTTCTTTGTGTTTTGTGATGTGTTTCTCTTACTCCTCTTTTGGAAATACTGGCATGAAAAGATTATGTCGTTATTTTCCTTTTACTTTTCTTTTGCAATGAGTATGATTCATGTTTAGGATATTGGGATGCATGCATGAAGAAGTTTCAATTATAAATGTGATGATTCTTACTTGCACTTCATTTACATTACAATAAGAGTCCGTTAAAGTGTTAAAATTCGTTGTAATTACATTAAAACCCGAGAAGGTGATGTAATTCTCAACAGAATGGAACCACATTCAAATTTCATGGATTGTGAAGTTCATGGGGGTTGAGTGAAAATAAATAGGAAAATATATATATATATATTGTTGGACAAAGAATTAGAGATTCTATGGTAACAGACTAAAATCCCCAATTTAGTCTTAGAATTTAAGAACTAAAGCAAGCGTTAGCCTTTAGAGGAAGGGAAGTGAGAGCTCTAGAGTGAGAGTCAGTATCCTCACAGCCTATCCACAGATTTAGGGGCTAAACCTAAGATTAGCCAATGATTTTCTATAACACTGAATCAGGGTAGAGAATTAAAATTGCTCATATTTGGCACATACAATATTTAATGTATCTCATTCTTTTACATTATCTAATTCGCTACATAAAAATAGTAGCATTTAACATCTTAAAATTCTCCAAACCAACTCATCCAGAAAGAGTTATCTTTAGAATTAATATTTACATTTAGAGTATTTACATTTAGAAATAGTTACTATCCTTACATTTAACATTCACATTTAGGATAGTTGCTAAATAAAACACCATTTTAATCGACATTCCAAACTAAGGACTAATAGTAGTAGAGGACTAAT
>NW_018164976.1:375848-382630 GCF_001263595.1 Phalaenopsis equestris | reverse complement strand
ACTGGAATTTGACTAAGGACATATTTCCTCACTTCTCGTGGGATTCGATATTCGAGGCTTAATCAGAAAGTACTATATTACTTGAAGCGATACGTGCACTTGCTTAGAACTCATAGTGTGTGATGTTTGTTATATTTTATAACATTTTAATTTTGCATATTAGCCGATAATTATAAATTGGGTCAAATGTTTTACCATCTTTTGAACGCTAAATTACTGTGTAAAATCGGGTCGGGTTAAGTTTTTAGCATCGTCTCAAGGGAACTAAATTGCCATAAAACAACACACGCTAGGGGCGCATCAATGTGATTTTTTTTATTGTTAAAATTTTATTTAATCAAAAGATGAACATATTATTAGGTATAAGAATTGATCTAACAAAACACAAATTTATTCTTTTCTTATGAAAAAAAGAGAATGTCGATAATGTCAAAATTGTAAGGTCATTCTTAAGTGAAAATTTAAGTACTCAACATCGATTATTAGTTTTAAATTTTAAGATGAGTTGTACGATAAATAAAACAATGAAATATTGTCATAGAATTAAATGAGTGCACCTAAAATAAATAAATAAAATTATTTTTATGAGTAAACTTCAAAATTTCAAGATTTTTGATGTTCATGAAGAAACTAATGTTATGTGGGATAAAGTAACAAACACTATTAAACAATTAACAAAAAATGTACTTGAATAATTAAAAGGTAATTTTTTTATAAATAAAAATAGTTTGTGGTGAAATAATAATGTACAAGAAAAAATAAAATACAAGTAGTGTTATAAAAATTGATTTAAATGTAAAAGCTTAGAGAACTAGGAAAAATATAAGGTGATTTGTAGGGAGTCTAATAAAACAATTTGTGACTCTTAAAACTCTTCTTTTAGTGATCTATATAATAAATCAGATAATAAAAAGGTGAAAAATATATGTATTAACAAGCCAAACAAAGAAAAAAGAGATGTAAACATTTAATTCAAGTGAAGTGTATTAAAGATGAAAATCAAAAAGTGATTTTCTTAAAGAAAGATATTCAACAAAGGTGAGTGAACTATTTTGATAAACTTTTCAATGAAGTTTCTGAAAATATGATTGACCTTAGTGATTTTAATATCATTAATAATAATAAAATGTTTTGATTTCCCATTGCATTAATAAAAAAGAAGTTGATGAGGCTTTAAAGAAAACCAATGGTAGAAAATCAGTAGGACACGATGATATCCCAATTGAACTATGGAATATTTACAAGATTTGGGAGTTTCAGGTACTAAACTCTTTAATATTATTTTAAAAATTAAAAAAGAAGTCTGAGGAGTTTAGGAAGAATATTTTGGCCTCCATTTTTAAGAATAAATGAGATGCACAAGAGTGTGCAAATTATAGAAGAATTAAGTTAATGTGTCGTATTTTAAAATTATGGGAGAGGATAATCGAATAGAGGTTAAGACGTGATACAAAGAATTCTCATAATTAATTTTGATTTATGCCGGAAAGGTCTACTATGGAAGCTATATATTTATTGAGAGTTTTGATGGAGAATTATAGAGAGAGTAAGGGGGATCTACATATGATTTTTATTGATTTAGAAAAAGCTTACGATAGGGTTTCAAGAGAAATCCTTTGGAGAGTTCTAGAGAAGAAATGTGTTGATTTATATTCAAGTCATTAAAGATATGTATACTAGAGATGTTACTCGTGTTCGAACGAAAGGAGGATTGACCAAGCATTTTCTTATATCAGTTGGATTACATCAGGGATTGGCATTAAACTCATATCTTTTTGCTTTAGTTATGGATGCTCTTGCTACACATTTACAGGAGGAAGTACATTGGTGTAAGTTTTTTGTTGATGATATCCTTCTTGTGGATAAGACTATAGAAAGAATTCAAAAAAACTTGAATTATGGAGGTCTACATTAGATTCCAAAGGCTTTCTTTTGAGTATAAATAAAACTGATACATGGAATGTAATTTTAGTAGTAGTAGCTCTAATGGCAGTGTTGTAAAGATAGGTGATCAAATCATTAAAAGGTGGGAACTTTTTAGATATCTCGGGTGTATTGTTCAAAATGATGGTGATATAGATGGAGATATTATTAGTAGAATTCAAGTTGGTTGGTTGAAGTGGAGGAATGAATCGGGCCTATTGTGTGATAAATAAGTATCGCTTTAAGTATTGCTTAGACTTGAGGAAAAGTTGATAAAATTATGGTGCGACCTATAATGCTCGATGGAGCAGAATATTGGCCTTTAAAAGAGAAGCATAAAACAAAGTTAAGTGTTGTTGAGATGAGAATGCTTAGGTGGATGAGTGGTTTGACACTTAGATACAAAATGCGAAATGAATATATCTATTATAGTGTTGGTGTAGCTCTAGTGGCGAATAAGATTAGAGAGAGTCGTCTTAGATGGTTTGATCACATTAAACTTCGACAATCTTATAATCCAGTTAGCAGAGTAGGTGTTTTAGATTCGTTATGTAAAGAAAGACATAAATATACCTAAAAAGACTTAATCTTATTGTATAAAAAGTTATCTTAATTTATTAGAATTAAATGAAAATATGACACTCAATAGGACGCATTGGAGAAAAAGGATTCATATAGCTGACCGCACATAGCGGGATAAAGGTTTGATGTTGTTGTTGTTGTTGTTGTTGTTGTTGTTGGGAAGCATGTGACAAATCACTTAATAGAAATATCTATTAAAACAATGAGCTATAAGCAAACTTGAAATCTCTCCCCTGCAACCTGGTTTCAAATAGTACAGGCAAAGAGTCCCCATCTCCTCAAATTAAGATCGGTGCTATGAAACTGCAACTATCCTCACTTAAGAAAAAGGCCTTTTAGCCCTAGAAAGGGAAAAATACCTCGACCACTATGAATGTACCAACAATGCAATTTCCCATATTCTAATGTAGCTACCTCATAGTTATATTCAAGTATCTACCTTCCACAAGCCTAAACGACTAGTGTATATGCCTAAAAGCATGTATGTATCCTCTACTACGGTAAGGGTTTATGGATCTACTCAATTATCTTTAGACTAAGGTTTAAAATCCCAATGTAATCTATGAATTAATTATTGAAGTGATTTTTTTTTTGGATCATCTCCATAAACCTTTGTTTTGATGTATAGAGATACCATGAAAGTAAAAAAGCAAAAGCTAATGGGCAACGTATTGGAGTGAACACTAGTAGATTGGAAAATTTATTAGAGCTAAATCCAAAGCATTATTTCAGTCTATTGTTATCCTAAAAAACCTTACTCTCCCATAATCTCCTTTCCCAAAGTGATGTCTAGCATTAGATTAATAAAGTAATTCTAGTAGATTAATATGCAAACATTAATGTTATATATTATGCGATATCATAAGATAAAATAAATAATCCCCCCATCCCCAATCCACTACACACACATGCACAGAAAATATCATAAACTTTGCTCGTACCATACATCCTATGTGGAGATATGGAGAATCCCCTCCCCCGCTTATAGTTAATCCAAAATAACATTAATTAAAATTTCCTTCAACTTAATTGCTCTTTGTGATGCCCCTCTAAATATACTAGTACCCACTCACAAGATTTTCTTCAAAATATCAATCATACAGTCCTTAATGAGGAAAATTCTTCAATTTATACACTAAAATTGATAGATTGTTGCATTCAATGTGATTCCCGAAAAATGCATGAATTCCATAGGACTATGAATGTCAATCCAGATATATGCCAAGTCTGCTTTCAACTACGCACATAACTTCATCCATACGGTGAAAACATACTTGTTCAAATCAATGATGCAAGTTATGATTATAATATCAATAAAATCCAAGCTCGCTTTCTATTCATTGCAAGGAAGCCGTAGAAAGCCACTCGATGATTTCTGATAGAGCTGCATACATTGTTCTGAGCAAACCTAATTAGCTTAGCTCAACAAACTATCAACCAGATTATCATCCAGAGTTACTTTGACCCATAAAGATGCATACTGGTATAAAATCAGAAAAGATGTAGGGATAGAAAAGATGGTTAGAAGACCGGAGATTTGAAGAGAGAGAGAGAGAGAGAGAGAGAGAGTACCTAGAAATCGCTAATGTCGAATCGGGCAGGAGGAGAAGTCGAGAACCTGGTGAAGAATCTGAGTTGAAACAGCGAAGAGGGCACGGCACGACGCCTTCCGAAAGAAGCCGCATTCCATGGAAAGAAATGTAGCTAAAGGGAAAGTTAAATTTTGACTTTCTTTTTTTCAAGTATTTCTATTGTTTCTTTTTAATTTAGATAAATATTCTAAGAGTTGTAAATGAGTTAGTGCACTCGATCAATAACTCAAACTTAACCCAATTGAGACTCCATCATGTTCGCTCAAATTAATAAACAGACAAGCTCGAACAATTATTAAAAACTTTGAGTTTAAATCAACTAAGTATGAACATATGTCGAATTTTATGTTCACGAGCAAACTTAATATGTTCGACGATAACTCTTATCATATATGGTATATCATTTAAATAAATTTAATTAATTAAAATTTATTTTATTATAGATTTAATAGTAATATATTATTATATAAATAATATTTTTAAATTAGTTATTAATTATATAATTATTTTATTAATTCATAATTATTAATTATATATTTATTTTACTAAAATTTAGGTTTAAGATGTGAAAATACATAAGAATTATGTGGTATGTATATAATATCGCTTAAAATTAACTTTAAATCCCCACAAGCCTCGTTTTCCATCTAGCCTCTTAGAGTTTCCCGTCCCTTGATTTCGCCCGAAACACAAAAAAAACCTTGAGTTGCTTGGGTTTGGAAGCATCGAAGGTAACAATGAAATCGCGACGTGCGAAAATTTTTGAAACTTTAGTCTCTTGTATATCTCTCATTTGGACTCTGCTCATAAATCTTACCCGATTAAAAAAAGGCATTAAAAAATAATAATGGTGCAACAATTCAATAAAAAAAATCTCTAAAATTGTCCAAAATAGCTAGAAAAATGACAAGTGCATATCATTGTGGAAAAACCAACACCTACATCTGAATGTGAGAATTGGGTGCAAACTTGAAGCACGATCATGCTAAATACGAGAGATTATATTGCATACGATCATGACTAATGAGTTAACTTTCAATTTTACAAATATTGTTCAAAATAGCTAGGAAGATGACAAGTGCATATCATTGTGGAAAGAATTGGGTGCAAACTTGAAGTACGATCATGCTAAATACGAGAGATTATATTGCATATGATCATGACTAATGAGTTAACTTTCAATTTTACAAAGTTTGTAATCAATAAATCACTAGATGCAATCAAATATGTAAAATTATTTATTTATTTTTTTATATGAAAATCTAGATAATAGTTTGAATTTTTAGCTCTTCTTATTAGCTCATTTAAAAACTCATTCACTTGTAATGATCAAATTAAGTACAAATCAAGCTCAAATATTGAAAAGTTTACATAAGTCAAGCTTAACTAATATATGAAAACTCGACACAAGCTTAAGTCGAACATGAACAATTTATAATTATACCAAGCCAAATCTGAACTATGACAGCCTCGGCTCGACTCGACTGAATCCACACAATTCCTATGTATTTACATATCTAACACCTATACCTCAATTTTTACATATGTGCCCTCTTACCATAGATGAAAAGGGGCATTTCAATTTTTAAAGGTTAAAAATGGTTGTACAAAAGTAAAATTGTAAAGTTTAAGTGCTAGATATATAAATGCATAGGAATTGGTGATTGTTAGCAAGCCAAGCATTAAATATGTTTACTTCCATCACAACCCAATAAATAGTTTACTCTTTAGGCGAGGAGAACTCAATTAAGGTGGTTCAAGCGTGTCACACCATGTCTTACATGATTTTTGGCTAGTGCAAGTCGATCCATCTTCTAAACGACCAAATTGTTTTCCGACTGGTCCATCTTTTCGACATTATTTCTTATCATGTCATTGGATTGCCTCGAGATTTATGCTGATGCATTTTCTGTGTCCAATATCTTTTTACTCTAAATTTTAAATTCATTCATATTTTACATTGTATTTATAATTCTTCATACAAAACATATGAACTCCATAAATCTCTACAAAAGAATTACAGTACACCACAAATTCACTCAACCAAAGAGCTCCCCTTGAAGTTGTCATTACGTTTTATTAATTATTGAATTTTAAAGAACATTAAATTGTTTAAGAAAAAACATATAAAATTATTACAATGATTAGGAAAATTAATAAATTAAATGCATATTAAAATTGTCTCTTCTATTATTTATATAAATTGGATATCATTATACTTTATATAAATTTCTATTTAGTCAATATCAAATCAAATAGTTTCTTCTGAAATAATTATATATTTCCAAAAACATAAATCATGTAAGTAATCAGTATTCATTATAATTTATAATTAAACGATTAAATGTCTGTTTGGGGCAGCTGCATCTTATTAAATAATCTGCTGATAAACTGATTAAAAATAATCTGATGATAAGCTAGGTGAGGTGGCTATTACAAATTTTTATTTTTTTAGGAAAGTCAGACCTCTGCCAGAAAGTTGTCACCGCACCTACCTAGATAGGTGCAGTGTGAAAACGTTGTTCTCGAAGTTTTGAAAACGCATAAGCTGCCAAAACTCAGTTTATCCAAACAGATCAGATGTGTTTTCAAAACGCCACCGCATCAAATAAGCTACCCCAAACGGACCCTAAATTGTATTTAAGAGATACTGATTATAAATTAATTTAGAAAGAAATTATATAT
>NW_018164976.1:357759-375828 GCF_001263595.1 Phalaenopsis equestris | reverse complement strand
TATATATATATTACATTAAACATATTATATAAAAATCTGAAATGCATAATTATTTTTGCTTGAAATAAATTATTTTAATATAAAATCGTTCTGAAAATATATTAAAAAATGAAATGAATTTTATACTTACAAAAATAAATGCAATATGAGCCCAATAAAGTTATGAAATGCACTTCATATTTCCCGCAATATTTAAATTTTAAACAAACCAAACTTAAAAATAAATTTCAATATAGGTGATTTAATATTAAAAGGAAGGAAAAAAACGTATTTGTCATCATAATATGCTATATATATATATATATATATATATTAGAATTATAAAAATAATTTTTTATAAGCAAATACATATTTATCATTAATCCCTGCGAAATTATGGATGGGAAAAAACCTATTGTGTGAAAATCCCTATTGTGTGATGGAATGCAAAATAAAAACAAAAATTTTTGTAATTTTACAAAAGTTTTGTAATTTTTGGCAAAATTACAAAATTTTTAGTAGCATGACAAGAAAATTGTCATTCAAATGAGATGAGATGTCAAAACTTTAATGATATGCTAGTAATAAATCAAATTCAATATGGAAGATTTACATACAAACCACTCAATTCATATGTTCTTACATATCTAACATCTAAACATCAATGTTTTACATACGTGCCACCTTATCCATGCAAGTAAACATATAGTTTACTTTTAAAATAGTGATTTTTTTATGTGATTTGAAAGATTTAAGTGGTATAAATGTAAAGAGTAGGATTTAGATGTTAAATGTGTTAAATACTTAAGAATTGGGGCTATATATATATATGTAAATACCTAATTGATTTTTTGAACAATTATAAGACATTTATTCACTTAATGTTTGTTTGGGGCAGCTGCAAGTTATCCAGATAAGCAGCCGAAACAGGTTGACTGTTTGATTTATGAGCTTGAAAAATAGCTAATTTACAGTTGTTCTACCCATATGCAGTAGTGTTGTTTGTTACAGAACAGTCATAACTTATCTTTTTTCAACACATTATTAATCTTTCTTTAAAATGAAAATAATATTATCATAAGATATACAAATAAGAAACAAGTATAAAAAAAATGAGTGACAAAATAACAATTCTGGACTTAAAAGTCATAGCTTATGTACAATACCATTGCACTTTATTAGGTTTACTTTAGCTACTCGGCTCTACCAACATAAGTAGTAGCTTCTGCCGTGGCTAGCCAACTCAACCAATAATTATCAAGCTAACTATTATATGGTTAGAAGCACCTGTATCGCCAGGCTAATCTCTTAACTAGCATGATTCATCCCCAGCTAGCATTATATTAAATTGAGTTACTTTCTTGAGGAACTTGTGTAAAGTCTTTGGATCCCTGCAACAATTGTTCCTCGTTGAATCCACCAATAGAATATTTATATTAAATTGAGTTGCTTTCTTGAGGAACTTGTGTAAAGTCTTTGGATCCCTTGTCAAGTTGCATTAGTTAAGATTCCATCCACCTTACAACATGTTTACATGGCACATTTGTTAGACCTTTTAATCCTACACCATAAAAAATTTGCCAACAATTATGAAAGAAAAAGAGAAAAGAGCTACCTTACAATGTGCCCACTTGATAAGAAAATGACAAGTCAACTTAAAAGATGTTCTTTTACTATCTTTTTGTATGAATATCTTCATCATTAAGCTCTCCCTCTTAAGAAATCCCAACTCGAACGATGCCTTACAAAGCATTAAGACAATTAAACTCAACATAACTTTTGAACCTAAAAATCACCAGTGGCTACATAACTTGCACTGGGGAAGAACGATGTGATGGCAAGTTGTCAAGAAGGAAAAAGGTAGCTTTAGCCAAAGGGATCTCCCCAGCTTTCCATTTTATTTTTAATTTAGATGGTGGTCAACGGAATGGGAGTAAAAGAAACAAGAAAAAATAGGTGAGCTTACCTAATAAATATGGAGGATGACGACATTCTTCGGCAATGCTGCAGCGAGAGATCTGAGTGGAGACTTTTGCCATGGATAAGTTCCCCTAAATAGAGCGGAAGCAGCGGTATGGGACAAGGAAGAAAACAAAGAGCAGAAGGGCTCGAGGAATAATCCTTCGAAAGCAAATACAAGATGCGGGCCACGAGGTCAATGCTCCAGGCCCTTCTATTAAGAAATTAAAAAACATCGTTTCTCAATCAGCTTTTCAAACGCTTAAACCAACAACACGGCGTTTTCAAAACGCCACCCGAGCCAATGTGCTGCCCCAAACAGGGCTAGTTGCACCAACTGATAGATAGGATTGTAAATTGTAAATAAGTTTAGTCGGGTTCTACTTTATATTGGTCGAGAGTTAGAAACAACTAGAGAAAAGGCTCAATAAAAGCTTATTTGGGATCAATTCTATTAGAATTTTACATTTAGATAAGATATTAATATACAACTTAGACATGATACTACGAAGACTACATGGCTTATTCGGAATTATTTTTATTTTTTATTTTTTATATTTAAAACACATTTATTTAATGTATTTCTAAATTCTAACTCCGTTTATTTCCCCTTTTTTAATACAAATTAACTTAGTTTTAAAAAAACATTAAAGATATTCAAGAGTTAACTTATATTTTTTAAAACAACTAAATACATTATAATGTATCAAATATATTTTATTTTAAATAAAAATATACACAATAAAATAAAAAATGAAAATAAAAAAATACTCCCAAACGGACGGACCCACACGTGATTAAACAAATATATGAACAGGGAAAATGCCCACAAATGAGTTTTTAAGGATGAGGCAATGGTGATAAAAAAAACTTCGTGTCTATTTGGGTAGCTTCAATTGTTTGAAAAACAACTTCGAAACTGCTAAAAAAAAATAAAAATAACTGTTCAGAAATTAAGATGGCTACTACAAATTTATTTTAAAAATTTTCAAAAGTTCTAAACAAATCGTTTTGGTAGCCACCGCATTCAATCAGAATCAGGTTAAGTTATAAAACACAGTTTTCAACTGAATTTTTTGAAAAAGCGGACAAAATTTTGCCAAAAGCCTAAAAATATGGTTCAGCACCCTACCATCATTGCCCCCACAGTCCCAAACATATCTTTAGAGAGAAAAAGCTTAACAATTCTTAGGCAAGATTATACACCATGTACATGAAGGTCTTATAGCATGGTTTCACAAGCTGATTGTTAGACTTCCAACATGTTGAGAAACATGGAAGACAATCACAAGCTATTTTTTTCCCTGCTACATAAGGATCGCACTAAAGAATAAGAATGCTAATGGTTATTACGCAGCTGTGAAAGTGTCATCCACCAACTATAACAAAAAAAAATATTACAACCAAACCGAATGCTTAAAACAGTAATTCAAAAAAATGCATAATAAATCAAATTAAGATACACTACATAAATTGCTCAATCATATACTTACTAGACAAATATACACTATGATTTAATAAATCAAATTAACATTAGTAAACGCATACACCCCTTGTCTAAATGAACACAATTATAAAATGGTTTATTCATTCTAGTAAAGTGCCGAAATAATCACCTACTATTTCCATGAAGCCACTTTAGTTCTAGAGTTCATAGAAGTGTCAAAACAGTCCCAACTACTGTAAAATTGTCCTCCATAAGGACTATTTCAACCCCAATTTAAAAATTTTAAGAACTATTTTGACACTACTATAAACTACGGATTAAATCAGGCCCCATGTTAACGGTCAAACTATTTTGGCACTTTACTCATTTATTATACAACGCTAACAGTTCATTGAATAACATCATAACAATGCATAAACCAAACAAAACATCATAAATCATAAAAAAACATATTTCTTAAGGCTATATTTGAGACTGTTTAAGAAAACAAACATAACGATGAAAAAATTTTAGACAATTTATATACAAATCACATAATGCTTATGTATTTGCATGCCCACTCATATTAAATTGTAATATTTATTTACATAATACTAAAACCTTCAAATCATATTAAAAAAATCAACGATATTAATTTTTCTAAAGCAAAATACATCAAGCTTTGATGTTCTAAACTGTTATTTAAATAAAAACCCAAATTTAGGTGTTTGACTATATAAATACATAAAGATTATGCGATATGTACGTAAATATCACTAAAATATATTCTGACTTGGCTGGAACAAGGAAGAGAAGATTGAAAAGGTTGCTTTACAGAAGAAATAGCACTGCGAACTCGAGATGTTCAATCAATGAAAATGGTGGATTTGGGAATAATCTAATGTCATGGAGAGTGACATGAGATGTGTTTTTTGTCAATATATATATATATATATACATATATATATATATATTTGTCTATATATATATATATATATATATATTGAAAAAATTGTCAAGAGGTTATTAGACAAGCTTACCGACCAACCTCATGTGTCAAATAATTTGATCCCGCACATAGGCGTGATTGCACCCGTGATCCCAGAGGTAACCAATACGTCATGGTAGGCGGCACATATATATAGAATAAAAAATTAGGCCAAAATGGTCCTTAAGAATGATCGGATGTGAAACCAGCATTCTCCTACAGATTTGAAGTGCATATTTTATGCCATAGCACGCGGGCATCATTATATAACACAAACAATAATTCATGTCAACAAATTGTGTACAGGGACTTCTTAATCATCTGAGTGAGGAAACAAAAAGACCACATAATTATTTACGAGGACGATTTTGGCCATGACAAAATTAGCCAAAAAGCACAAAACCAGACTACTTTTGCAAAAGCGACAAAATGCAAACCTGTAACTTGTCATCACATCTTCTGCAGAAAGAGTCCGATGACAATGCCCAGTACTGCAGCCAAAAAAATGAAGAAGATGACGATGAAGACGGTCATTAAGAAGGGTAAAATTTAGTAAACAAAAGAAGTTGGGCTAAAAAATCGAACCACTGTCATCCTCAGAAAATATTTACAAAATCTGAGCAGTATCTGTTCTGAATTCGGTCTCCGCCCCCTTAGTTCAAAGGCAAATAAAATTGCAGTTTGTGGAGGGACTAAATTGAAAGTTTTCCTCAATGCAGTTCTTGCATCGGAAGAAGCCGAGAAAGCCGGAATAGTTCATTTGTTTTAAGTAATTGGTATCGAATGGCTCCAGCTAATCCCGGTCTTTTTGCCTGCAATGTTCCTGCCAGTCACGCTATGATCAGTGAGACTGCTGAGTTCAGGCTGGCAGGTGCAGGCATGCCCAGGCCCCCTTAGCGGGGCCGGGCTAGTCCAAAGTTTGCTTCAGATTGCTGTGTATGAGACTGCAGAAGATTCAAACTTAGCGATGCAATATAAATTAAATATGGTTTTCAATCAATTTAAACCAAAAAAAAAAAACATGCAAATCAAGTAGTAGAGGTGTAAGGGTGTTAATGAGCCAAGTTGAGCTCGTTTCGACCTCGGCTTGAACTTGAGTTTGATTAATCAATCGATTGAGTTTGAGCTCAAAACTCTAGCTTAATTCTACGAATTCGAGCTAACTTAATTATTATTAAAGAAGAAAATAAAATTAATTCAGACTACTGTTATAATAAAATAAAAATAGATTGAACACGCGGAAGATAAATAAAAAGAAATCATTTGATATTAAATGCAAATTATCATTTTTTTAAATTTTTAATAATTTAAAGATAAAGTCTTGAAATTTAATAAATTTAAATATATTTTATATTAATTACATTTTAAACAAACTGGTTCACAAGCAAATGAGTCTAGTCGTCGTTGGTTTGAGCTTGGTTTGCTAGCTCATTGAGCTCATCTCACAAGCTACTTATCGAGTTGAGCCCAGGCCAACTCACAAGACAGCTAGGCCAATTATACCCCTAAGTAGAGATAAAGGAATAAAAAATAGCCTAAAAAGCTAGCTAACTAGGGGGTACATTTATTAATTACAAATAAATTTCTCAATAAAGATTAAGAAAACAATAATATTTCCTACAGTTCAGCTTAATTTTCAATTAATATATTAAACAGAAATATGAAAATGACAAATAAAAGTTAGTCGTATAACATTTATTACTTATAAAAAACATTTTTACCAAATCTTCTAGAAACGTGCAAGTTGATTTTGAAAATGCAATTCAATCACCTAATACTTGAGGCTGGATTTTAGAATCCTCCAGTACTAGATTATTCGCAATATAATAGCTTTAATACAATATATTTACTGATTGTCATTTGTAAAGCCTATATATAAAATGGACCAACCCCTCTTAATAATCCTTAAAAAATGAGCTCACTCTCGCATCCTCAACTTGCTGGTGCAGACACCTGTTTAAAGTTAGTAACCTTTGTCAGCCTAAGTGATGATATTTGCTCTTAATTGCACTAGGTTGATTCCCAAAATAAGAAAAGCGTCAAAATGATCTCCTGAATTGTCATTTTAACAGTCTCGTAGTCTATAAATCTGTCAATTTAGTTCAGACTCTTCTAATGGAGATTAAAATAGTCCTCCTTGGAAATTTCAGTCCACATTAAAACAAGTACTGATTTGACATTTTTTATGAACTCGGGGACTAAAATGGCCCCATGTAAATATTCAAGGGACTGCTTTTGCTTTCCTCTTTGAGAATACTTAGCAATGTTTTGATAAGTGCAAAATAAAGTTGTTTCAAGCCCAGGTAAAATAAAAGTAATTTCATGCTCAATTGCATGTTGACAAGCAAATATCCAAGCGTTAAATTTCTAACAAGCCTGGTTGTTACCAAACTTATGATAAGAAACCAATGATCACTCTGAACATTAAAATCAGGGGAAAAAAACAAAAATGAGTGACAAACCTGTGAATATTGAGCTTTCTCAGGAGCATGTAGAAAAGTCATCGGATGCGGAGGGACAGAAAACTGAGGGGAATGTAAGAAGATAGAGGGCGTTGAGTGAGCACCAACGTTATTAGGGTTATATTGCGCCATCAAGCCTTCCGGAGGGCCATAGTTAACGGCAGATGACGATGATGCAGACGGCCAAGGTCCCCGCAGTTGTTGAGGGGTTGGTCTTGGTTGGTGTTCAATGGATATTTGAGGCCTGTGAATAGATCCAAGCTGAGGGAATTCAGAGTTGTAGTTGACTGCAGGAGCATATAAAGGCTGAATTGAGTAAGGTGCTCCATTAAATCCAAACCCAGGGTCAAACCTTTGCATGTACCTGGAAAACAAAATATAATAAGAATAAAAGAGGGATGAATAATCCTAAACAAAATATAACACAAATAAAGAGAGATAAGATTAGAACAAGCTGCCGCTTAAAGCATCAATCAATGAAGACGGTTAAAGTCTTCTACGATCAAAACTGTAGGAAAAAACAAAGTCTTCAGGTGAAAATGAGCACCAAAACATGTACGTTCAAACACACAAACATGCACTACACTCGCAACATCTACAAATCAAATTAAAACACAAGAAACAAATCTAGGGCCATTTGCATACATAACACCAAATTCAAATGAATTTACATATCTAACACCTAAACTTCATTTTTTAAATTTATACCACCCAAATCATTCATATCACATCAAAAATACCACTATTTTAACTTTTAAGAAGTGAAATACGCCTTTTCATGTATAGGTAAACTGGCATATATGTTGATGTTTAGGTGTTAGATATGTGAATGCATAATAATTGAGAGGTATGCATGAAAATCTTCCATTAATCTAATACACTGCTACGAAAGCTTATAAAACTTGAAAATATAGCGCATTCAGTAAAAACTAAAACTCAAACTTAATCACATTACCTATCATAACTCCTATCATAGTCAGGATCCTTGCGATCCAACTCGCGATCACGAAAAATAGCGACTCTGCCCATTGTTTTCTGTCTACCAACAAGTTCTTTTTCATTCCTATTTCTACTGTATCTGTTGCTGCCAATAAAAGAGTTACTCATGCTCCTCTTAAGATTAGTTTCAGATGCTTCAGGAAACAGGTCATCTTCAGCGATTGATGGCACCAAGTTGCAATTTTGAAGAATATCAGGCAAAGCTGGTTCAATCTCTGATTTTGTTGTAGCACCAGGATCACTGCTGTTGCTAAATATTCGAGCACGTGCCTTATTATATTCTTCCTTTCTTTCCTCTACTGTTTTCATGCCATTATGATTAGATAAACTAAAATTTGAGCTGTTACCAATTTGTGAACTTTTGTGGGGCCTCTGCTTTATTGCAATTTTCTGTAAGCTGTTTGAATCTTCCTGCTGTAAACTAACAGGTATATCCGCAAGACGTACTGGAGGTAATCGACAATAAGAAGTTTTATGAATCACAATCTGAGAACCAGAACCGTCAGGCATAACACTGTCAGGCATGGCCACTGACTGCAAATAATAATGTTGCGCTACTCGATGTGCGGCCAGACGGAGGTAGGAAGTAGGAAGGTTCTGGAACTCCAACTGTTGTTGAGTAGGATCACATATGAACTTTATAATATCTTGCTCCATTCTCAAAACTAAATAAGATGCATAGGTTAGTTAAAAATACAACAAGAAAAATATACAAAACATATTTTTCATGCTTAGCTTTTCCCATTTTAAAACAAAAAGCTGTCAGACCATGAGTTCCGTGTCAAGTCACATAATTTTGTTTAGCAAAAAAGTAGATGAAGTAGCAAGACATTTATATAAACACGAACAAAATAATTCCTTTATGATAAAACAATTGCCACCATAAGATCATAAATTCATCAATATTTAGACATATATGAAGGGGGATAGAAGCACACAATAATAGAGCAACAAGAAGCACACAGAGTACAAACACAATTTTAAAGTACCTTCAACAAAGAAGATGATTCTAAATTTCCAACTGCTTCATGATCTGAATATTTCACCAAAACGAATTTTCAGATATAAGTTGAATGTCACAGGAAAAACACTGCAAAGATGCATATCTACAGAATCATAAGAGGGGAGCATATTTAATAAGGAAATAGCTCTAGTAATAGAAAGAAGAAGGCCTGAATAATTCTATTTTGTTAGTTGCAAATGAAGATTAAGGAGTATTAGTCCTCACAACCAGCCATTTATTGACATTTTGCTGTGTTTTTCAGCACCACAAAACCTATGCATGCAAAACTGAATAGTAGAAAATTACCAATCCTATATGTTTTTCAAGTCCCCATAGAAAAACACCAAACAAACACTGTGGGGAATGGAGCCGACAACTCCATACTGTTAATTGGCTCATGTGGGTCGGATGTCATTAAAACAAATTAAAACTGAATTAGAAGGGGTGAATTACACTTAGATGATTAGCTGAGGTTTGAATGGTAATTAGTCCGGGCAAATTACTTCCAAATTGTACAAAGGTCAAAAAATATTATTGTTAGTAGGAATGGGTCTAATCACTTGTCTATTTGCCCATGACATTTGTTCTCTCCCCCTCCTCTCAATGTTGACAATTGAAAGGTAACTGAAACAGTCTTGATAATACCAACAATGGCGCCAAGGAGGAAGAAATGAAGGGAGAAGGAAAAGACTAAAACATGGAGATTTTAGCCCGATGTTTATAGCAGATTTAATTGATTTGAAAAATGGAAGAATGTCTTTAAATTGCTGGAAATTAAAATAATTTATGCATCCTGAAAAATATTTAACGAACCTGAGAGAATTTATCATCATTAACCTTAAACACAAAAATCATATGGGTGGAGCATTATGTTGAAACATTCATAAATGCATAACATAGAATACACGAATATTTTGCCAAGTGAAAGGGCTTCCATATTGCAAAACTGTGAGAAACAAGTTTATGGATAAGTTTTTTTATTGCAAGGATAGGAACAATGCTTTTAAAAGCACGTTTCAGAGCGTGCTTCACCTGCAAAGTGAAGTGAAGCGCGTGACGCTCACTTTGCTTCACTGAAGAGAGCTTTGAAGTGCTTAAGCAAAGTGATCCGTCTAGTTCATACTTTAGCAAGAGGGAATAAACGCTAATGTATTAATTTAACTTGTTTTATGAAACTTGAGACTTTATTAGACTATTTATGCTTTAGAGTTTACATTTTCTTGAGGTATAGGACTTTTTTTGCTTCTTCTTTTTTTTGTTTTAAATCATTTCAGCAAACTATTAGAAATTATTCAAAATTTTTATTTGTATCCTATAAATGTTTGCCATCAAGTTAAGTATTGCACTATATATTTTTTATATTTTATATCAACTTAAGTCATACTTTATATTTTATTATTGTTAAAAAATGTATTTATATATTAATGGTTATATATAACCTATTAGCATTTTAGTTTATAAAAGCTTTGTTTCGCTCTGCGTTCTGAAGCAAAAATAAAACATTGCACATCACATTACGTTTTGTTAACACTGGATAGGACACATTGGTGTAGTGGTCCTTGGCAAAATAGAGTTAAGTATAGCTTCATTATGTCACACAATCAAGTTAAGACAAAGTCATTGGTCCTTGAATTTTTGGTAGTAAGCACGCTTCAAACTTCATAGTTATAGCAATTTATACAAGTAATCAAGATACTAAAAAAATGATGACATAACTAAATAATATCACTAAACGAAGAACAAACAAAGGCACAAAGAAAAGATCAGTATGGATAATGAAAAAAAAAAATAAAGAATGAATAGTTACAAAGTATATCAATGCATTAAACAATAAAATGCACAACCTCATCATTGTTTATCCACTCTCAGATATAAAGAAAAAGAACATAAATAGAATTTAGACTGCAAAGAGGAAAAGATCATAATTTGCTTGTCCAGTGGAACAAAACTACAATGAAGTTCCAGAATATTAAGCTAAGGGCACAACTTAAAAAAATAAAAACTTTCAGCCTTAGCATTTAGAGAGCCTAGAATCAGAACAGCATCCCTTACTATTTCACTTCAGTCAATCAAGCATATGGAACTAAATGAAAGTGAGATAGTGCATTGGAACTATTAAGCAAATAATAGTTTGAAAATCCAAAAGGAACCCAAAATGAAGAGGTTCACGGGCTACGTAGATATCACAAAAAATTGCAGGCAAAAAGAAAAAATGACAATGCCATGTAATCATGACCTGCACTACTTTGTTCTTGAAGCATTACAAACCAACTTCGATTTGATTACAACAAAATTTAACACAAACAATACTTGCCAATGAACAGCAGACTGCAGCTAATCAAAGCATTTTTCAGCATTTGAAAACCGAGACTAAATCAAAGAAAGCCAAAATTTGAAACAACTGGTCTCTTACCAGGTCTTTCAAATTTGACACACACACATTTAAAAACTAAAAATTAAGTATATTAATTGATAAAATAGAAAGAAGGAATTTTATCATGTCTTTTTTGTTTCTCTTCCCTTTTGCAATGTTTGTTTAGAGGGCTAAAATATGAAAGAAATTTCATACAGAGAAGTCAAGACTCAAGTGAGAAAACAGAAGTAAAAAAAATGTCAACCACCTCTACTAGTCAAAAATCATGAAAGCTCTTAACAAAAATCTAATACAGTAACCCAAAAAATTCTTTTTGTTTCTATTTTTTTAGTTTCTAGGTTATGAATCTCCCAAAATAACTTTATTCATAAGATTAATTACATCATGGATGGTATTCAAGAATACCCTCAATTAAAAATAATTAAACTTATGTTCCAATTTTAAGCTAGGTTATCCAAGGATTATATACATCAAAATCATCATTAAAATTGGAAAAGCTCGTTCTTCAATGTAAGAGCCAAACCATAAGATAGAATGTGAATCATCGCATCCAAGTGAAAGAAAATCTCTCTATAGAGGAAATCCTACCAAAATAGTGGGCAAATAAAAATTCGAAGGATTGAATGAGCTCAAAGTGTGCATTGGGTATGTTTTGAGGAACCAAAAAAGGTATACATGACCTTCTAAAATTTCATGAATCTTAAATTTGAGATTCACTTATCCATTAAGGTAGTTAACCAAATTTATCCTTGAGACACTCTATCAGTACCCATGAATTATATCATCTGAATGAGCCTAGTGATCTTAAACTAAAGAAAGAAACATAAATTCCTATATGAATATTTTTATTCGGTAGATCTAAAGGGGTACAGCCTAGTGATCTCAAACTAAAGAAAGAAACATAAATTGCTATATAAATATTTTTGTTCGGAAGATCTAAAAGGGGTATATAGCTTCTCTATTAAACTAGGAAAAGATGCATAAAAAAGAAGAACATGAATAAGTTGACCATAAGAGTTAAATTTCAGGTTGGCCTTGCAATCCTGTCAAGATTAAAAAATGACTAATACTGATTATATCAATCTAAACCACCACCTAGGCCAAGTTAAATCATGTAGATAGGTCCGTAAAAAAACAAAGCAAGTATGCTCGATAGGCATGAATGATGCAAAATTATCTACATTAATGTAAAAATTTAACTACTATGCTTAAAAATTAGGCCATGACATGCCTTTGTTAATCAGCACAAATTTGAAGTTGCATATTGATTCTCTCTTATAAAAGAGCATATGAGAAACTATATACAACCTAAGTATCCACCTAACCCCACAGGGAATCATATTCATTTTATTTAAAAAATTGGCAACAAAGATCATGTAGTAATAAAATATTTTTTATGAAAATTGATTTTACCAATGGTTGTTTTTAGAGTTTCTTATAATTTTAATTAATTTCTTAAAAAGCGTATTTTTCCATCTCAGGTTAGCATTTACCGGTGAGTCCAAAGAGCTTATCATTGAAAAATTCATAAAATCACTCAAATGCACCAACCAATTATGAAGAAATCATAGAAAAATGTTGGTTGTAGCTGAGTTATGCAATATAACCTAATAAAAAATATTAGTCGGGCTCCATATGCATACATACTGATTTTAAATCTACACAAAAAAAAAAAAAAAAAAAATCATTTGAACCTTATTTCAAGAGACAAAAGCTAGAAGCTCCTAGTCCTTGCCTCTATATATTTTTACTTTATTTTGATTTTTTAAACTCACAAATACACTAGCTGTGCTAAGCCATTAACTAGAGAACTTATAGATCAAATGGGCTGCACAAGTCCTTGCCTCCATATGATTATAATCCTGATTGATACTCCACTAGGACTCATGTTCGCCTCTTAGCTCACACATACTATTTCTAACTAAAAAGTACATAATGAAAATAAAAAATACAAACCTACCCCTAAAAAATAGAAGTTTGTATGCACAGATATATAAATATATAGCAGTGTATTAGCCATGTATGTTAGAAAGGATAACCTAACAAAACACTTGAAGAAAAGGCTGCAAAAAATGCACAACCAGAAGAAAAAATATTCATCGCAAAAGCCATATAGTGAAATAACCTAACAACACGTTACAGTAAACTAAACAAATATCTATAAGTATGTCAATCACAACATTTAGAGTGTGCAAAAATCGATGTAGCCTTGGGTTTATCTCATCTGACTAGAAAAATATTATCAAGACCAATTTTGCTTCAAAAAAATATTCATCTCATCTTAGCTTACCAAATTTTTAAAAAGTTAGGAATTTGAAAGCAATTAATTAATAATTTTGGAAAACAGGCAATTTAAGAATTATATAGCTTTTAAAATGTTTTTTTAATAAAATAATAAGGCTTGAAAATATGACTTTACATATGGTCTAGCTAATTTAATTTTAAAATAAAGTTAACATTCCTTAAATCATTCGAATTTTTTATAATGAATATCAACAAATTTTGATAATGGTAAATTAATTATCATTATACAATAACCAAGTTATTGATAATGATAATTAAATTGTCATAATGAAAACTCAAGTCCAGACCTACAACCAGATCAATTAAAATATGTATGTGCCTACTCTCATGACAATTAATGCAGATGAATGCTAATCAATATTATGTTTAAGGGATCAAGTAAAAGAAAGGATGTATTTAAATGGACTTTGCTCATTTGAGTTATGAAGTTCTCAACCTCAAGTAAATGTGGTATACCTAAGGATGAAAGGAATATCTAACTTAAATGCTGCCCACCAAAACATGGATAAAGCCTATTTAAAACACTTAAAATGATTTTCATCAAGTGAATGCAAGTCACTTAGATGGCTTCTTAAGTATGTCCAAGCAGAAAGGGGTATTTAGATTAATCCGGTTCACTTAAATACAAAACTAATATATCGTGATGAATTTGAGTTGAATCAAGAGTGACTTGCTTAGGAGAGGTATGTTGATCGAAAAAGCATATTATCTAATTGAACCAAAAAAGAATGTTAATGTAGGTTTAGCCTACTCAAAACTCAAAGCAGAACTAAGGATTTTAAACGTGGCCCAATCCTTTATAATGCCTAATAAGCATGAAGATTAGGAATCTTCTAGTCAAATGGAAATCTATTGATGACCCTATTATGGTCAAATAATTTGGGTGTAGTGAAAGTGACAATCCATACAAAGAGATACCCGAAGTTGATATGAAGATAACTAAAAAAGGACCTCCACATGCCAACGACATGACCATCCTAAATGTTGAGTTGACTCATTATATTGCAAGGTATGTGTAAATGATATGAGTGAGCAATAAAGTGCTGCATAAGGCTTGACGTAGATATATCTAGTCTCACCCTATTCTACTAAGATGAGTAAGAAAGTATAGGGGAAGTGTGTGTACTAAATAACCTTAGTTATCCTCTAATACTATGCATTTGAAAAGCATGATGAAAGGTGAGCATGTTCATTCTAGGGCAAGCCTGAGTACTCCTCTAAGTCAAGTTAAAGGATTGACTTTGACAAACAATACAAAACTAGCCGATATGCGTAGATATTTCTAATATACTGAACTTTGGAATTTTAAAAACTTAACATTTCAAGCCAAGGATTTGAATTATCGAAGTATTCAAGGATTTTCAATCTTCAAATAAAGCAACCCATCTCAATTGGCCAATAGATAGAATGACAGAAAAATAATTGATACAAAATATCAATAAGATTCCTAATAGGGAAAAATAGCCAACTCATGCAACTTGCAAGTTCCACTAAATGTTAAGAGGAAACAAACTTTTGCACATTAATAATTCTAGCTGGTCACGGTTAACCAAACAGCATTTCCAATTTTGCACATTAAAATATTCTTAATTTTTTAAAAAACTACTCTGTGTCAACCACCTCTAATTTTGTTCTTCTAACTCGTGCTACCTATAGAGTTTTCTAGCTTCAACTCTATGACACACAAACCAAGTTGACCATAGGGATGTAGGTCAATCGAGTAGGCTTGTGCGCCAAGCTTGAGCAATGAATCAAGATCGAGTCTAAAATAAGCTCAAGCTCAATGATCTTATGACTTGATTTACAGCCTAATGGGGAAATATAAAATCTCATAAGTTGGCATATTTGTAAAATTTAAAAATTTAATGATATTTATGCAAAGATAAAAGAAACCTAATTAACATCTCTAGTCTCCATCCCTCAATCTTGATTCCCCCACGTTGTTGCCATTTCTTCTTCCTCCTCCTTTATCAAATGGGCAATGCTTATCTTGCATTTAATTCCAACGTGCATAATGACTCCTCAACCACCGTTGACTTCTTCCCCAACACCGATGTCGTTGATGCCTAATCTTTTCTCCTTTGTAATCCTTCATCATTTTGAGGGCCTTGACTTCATCCTTCCACCCTCCATTTCCTCTTCAGCGCTATCTTCCTCTACTAGATGAATATTGCTCCCTTAAGGGGTTGTCCAGTATTGGATTTAAGGGAGGATTTAAGCAGGATTTAACTTAAATCCTCCCAAATGGTCATTTTGGACATCCTAAATCCTAAAATTTACCGAATCTGGATTTCACCAATTTTCAACATAAATCCAACGTGGTGGATTTAGTGAATCTGAGAGCGCAACAAGAACAAAAAAAGGAGTATTAATACCTCACACAAAATGGAAAATCGCTTCCTCATTGAGGGAAGAAAAATTGCTGCTTGCTGTAATAATGAGGTCAAAGGGAAGAAAAATTGCTGCTTGCTGTAATAATGAGGCAATGTTGATAGAGTGAGAGAGATTTCAATTTTTCTTTTTGGATCCGCTTCCTCTTTGTTGGTGAAGGCGAGGAGAGAGTTGAAGAGCAACACAAATGATCTACATGCGGCCAGGATAGCAGATGATATTTGGTGAAGAAGGTGGCTTGCGGTGTGCATGAGGTTTGAAGCAATGAGGAACCATTGGCGGCTCTACTCAACAAAATTCAACTCGTCACAAATTATTTTTAAATTAACCAAATTAACCTCAAAAAATATTAAGCTAATTAACTTACATTAATATTGTTAATGATTTAACCTAATTTTCTTATGTTGAATTAGCTATAAAATTTTAATTAATGCTTTATGAAAATATCATGTTATACTAGTTATAATGGAATTATCTTAACTAATGAAGAGTAAAAACTAATTAATGAGTAATTATATAAAAAAAATTGACTTAATAAAATAATTAATCAAATTTATGAACAAGTAAGTTACCCTAAGTAGCTAATCAATGATTACTTATTAAACACCAAAGAATTGATTAAATTTTTAAAACTTTAGTAGAATGATAATTAAATAATTTCAATTGTAATAATGAAATAATCAAACTTCAGACAAATCTAACAGGTTTTTAAATCCTAGCATAAGTTATCAAACAGTTTCACAGAATTCAACTGGATTTATTAAATCAACTGCTAAACAATTTCTGAGATTTAACTATTTCAGAATTTCAAAAATCTAGATTTACAAGACTTAGTAAATCCTGATAACTTAAATCCTAGTGGCTTGTACGGCAACATATTAGATTTAAGTTAATAGGATTTAGTAAATCATGTAAATCTAAATTTAGTAAATCATTAAAGGGTTAAGTACCAAAAGTTGTTTGGTAACGGATTTAGTAAATCCAGTTAAATCCAATCAAACTGTTTGACAACTTCTACTAGGATTTAAAAGGTTGTTATGTTTGTTAGAAAAATCATAATTAAACTTTGATTATTTTATTATTATGATGAAAATTAACTATCAAATTAAATTTCTAATTATGCTAACTAATAATTAACTTTTCACTAAACTACTTAATTATTAATAAAATTTTCTATTGAACTAATTACTTATTAAGCAATAATTTAACATTAATCAATTATTAATTAAATATATTAAATAAATTTACTTAAAATTTTATTAAACAATTTAAATTTTAAATATATTTTATTCATCAATTAATTATTAAATAGTTACATATAATTTATCTAATTCTAATTAAATTGATAATATAATAATTAATTATTAATTATTAATCAATTAAATTAATAACATAAAAACTTGACAAAAAATAAAATGAAACATAAACCTATCTCCCCATTATACTCTCTCAAACCCCTCGCCTAAATCCTCTCCTGATTTTGCCTGAACTTCTTCTCTCAATCCAAATCCCTCGCCGATTGTATCTCAAGCATTAATCAGACAAAAACTACCTGAAAATCCTTAACCATACCTAGCATGCACAAAAAAATGTAGATTAAAATAAACAATTATTCATTTCTTCAAACAGATACCATCCATAACAATCACTAAATCAAATTATACACAAAAATGCATAGAAGGCTGCAATTCTATTTCAAGCTTGATCACAAACATTAAAGACAAGCTGAAGAGAATATCATGCCGAAGAAAAATACAACCAAGCACACAATTCTTATGCATTTACATAGCTCGCACCTAAGCTTTCATATTTACACACATAGCACTCAGATATTTAATATAGCACTATTGCCACTTTTTGGCAAAACTTTAATGCACCAAAGTGCTATGCATGTAAAAATCAACGTTTAGATGTGAGTTATGTAAAAAAGTGTTATGCAGTAAATATCAAAGTTTAGGTGTTAGTTATGTAAATACCAAAGAATTGTGTGCTACATATGTAAATTACCCTAATAACACGCAGAGTGACGCATATAAGGACAAAGAAACCAGCGCACTCACTGGATAGCCGTTCCCGGGGCTTCTCAATAGCCTCCCTGAGAAACTGATCCACCTGGTTCAACGCATCCTCCTTAATCACACCGCACCGTTCTCCAGAAGCGGAAGCCGCAGCTGTCTTGTTGCC
>NW_018164976.1:354345-356757 GCF_001263595.1 Phalaenopsis equestris | reverse complement strand
TTCACAACTTTTTTTTAATTAACTGAAGTTGCTCCCAACAGACCCTTAGTTAGCATGTGTTCAAATTGGGGGCACTACAAAATGAAACAATTAAAATTTATTAAATTGCTTATATTTTTAAAGTTATAATCTATACAGTTATGTTTGCGTTCAATTTTTTTTATCAACTAATCAAATTAAATAAGGCTTACATAAAATAAGGTTTAATCTCTAATTATTTATTATTGGATTAAATATAAATAAATATCAAGAGCGTTGTAGCTCTATCAAACTCTTTTCCTATTAAAAAATTGCTCAATCGTCCCTCCATATTGGGAGAAAAAAATTGTTCCGACACTGCACGTCCGAACGGTCAATCACCAGCCACCACATTGTCATAAACCTCATTGGCCGGGGACGTACATGCCAATGGTTAGCCATCATGATCTATAGACATTTGGCCGAAATATTTTTCCCATTAATTGAGGGGCTCTGACCGTACGGTTGCATCATAAGTTTCATTTCTTTGTTGCCTTTGGAAGTTTTCAACATTTGTTAATGTATAGATTTGCATGAGATCAAATTTGTTAGCACCCATTGCAATAAATGTTATTGTTTGGAGTCATCTTTGGTGTAGGGATATGGTTTTTGCTAGTATAGTAAAGAATAACGGCAAGTAGCAGCAAGTGTTGGAGCCTTTAGAGAAGCTCCTACCACATCCCCCTCCTATTCCTTTGCTTATTAAGCTCCAAAGTCAAGTCATTATCCTCCCTTCAGAGAGTTTCTTCTTTTATTGATGAAATTCCTTTATCATGCAAGTCGTTGATGAGGTTGGTATGGTTCCTATCTAGTGATAATCTGATAGCAACATCATTGAACACATCCCTAAAAAATATCAACGACTTCAAGTTAAAAAGACAAGGTCAACATAAGAAATATAGAAATTGTACATTGAAATTGTGTCAGCACTGTTCCCGAGGATATCTAGCTGTCCAAAAGGAAGAAAGTACGACGTACGATGACTCGAAATAGAAGCCAAGGATGCTTACTTAACTGATCGGATGCAACTGTCCAAGCCATAACAAGCAAAGCCAAAGCCAATCAACGAAGGTGGTTGAATTTGGGTCTTTCAATAAAAAACAAGACAAATAGAAATTCAAGTCAGCCACAAGAAAGTCGATTGAAGGCATCAACCTCCCTTTGGGTAGATCAAACTCAAGGAAAAATTCAGTTCCTCAATATCACCAAACATTCCAGGACGCCCCCGAGCCTATTCATCAGGGATTAAGAATTAATAGAGCTACAAAGTGTCATGCAAACATCCCTCGGGTTCTCCTTATTGAAGAGAAGGTTATTTCTTGGGTCACGGTGATTCACCATTTGCTCAATAATCTAGTATTACTTTGTCGATTGAAACTCTTTGCAAGGGATCGAGGGTCGACAACTATATTAGACCAATTGATCAATAAAGCTTGGCTAATTGAATCAATCTCGTAGACCTGAAGCCAATTAAACCAAGCCAACCAGCAATGCTGGCTCACCCTAGCCGACTAGACCAACCATACCAAGTTGAAGCCAAATAAGCTCATTTGATCAAGTTAGAGAGCAATCAAGCGATAGGTTCAAACATGTTAAATATCTATAATACTCAACTCCCATTAAATTAGGAGAAAAAAAATATATAACATTACTATATTATAATCTCTCTCTCTCTCTCTCTCTCATAATTAGGGAGATTATTTCATGTAGAATAGAAACACAATTTTAGCCAAAAAGGTTGGGAAATGTCAATATGATTGATATAATTTGTTGTTCATTATTATTCACTCTCGTCGTTGTCTCTCTCCGTATATCTCTCTTCTCTCTTACGCTCTATAATAAAAAAATCAGGATTAAAAATCCTAAAAAGATTATTCATCCTCTAATCAATAGTCTATCGTCACTCTATTGATAAGTGCCCATAAAAAAATAGACTATATCAACTTGACAAAGCCTACCAAATCAAAAAAGTTCTGCCAACTCAAAACAATCAAACTCAACCTAAGAAGAAAAAAAACCTCCCTTTCTAAAAAAAAGAAAGAAAGCCCAGAAAAATAATAAAAACATAACAAACAAGATCAATACTCCTCGTACAAAAGAGTCGAATTCACTCAAATGATGTAACTGATACGGCTCCCTCACATGGTGGCAATATTTTCTACCAAATGAGGCTTCATGCAACACGCAAGGTTGCCATACACACCATCAACTTCAAATAACAACTTATTTCATAATCCACATCATTATTTCTTTCACTAAAAAGAAAAAAAAAAACCTTTATATATAATAACAATTTGAGCTAGCTAGCTATACCAATCTCTCATGAAAGAAATCACATATCTCCACATCTTCACTTGGCTTTCACACAAGCCGGATTGGTCGCAAGGCTCGTGA
>NW_018164976.1:350648-354245 GCF_001263595.1 Phalaenopsis equestris | reverse complement strand
ATACAATCATCATTCATATCACATTAAAAAATCATCATCCTGATTTAAACTCAACTTTTCAAGCATAAGTAAGATGATATATATGTAAAAAGTAAAATTTAGGTGTTAGAAATGTACATAAAAAAAATGATCTGCACGGATTTCGAGAAAATATAAAGGTTTAGATTAGAAGACATAAACCGAAGATTGTCTCTTTGACGAAAAGTTACAAGTACTCCTAAAGCATTAGAGCTGAAGATCATTAGCTAGTTGAAGGGCTGACGATTGATCAAAAGAGTATCAATCGACTGAAGGCGAGTCAGACAACCAAAGGGCCACTCAGGCCGACCAGGAACGAACATTCACGGGAATAACCGAACAAATGTCTAGTACCCTTAGCAATCCCACAATTATCTACATGAGGCTCTCTTAATAAATCCCTAAAAAATATTCAAAGATCACCAAGAAACATGTAAGCCGATCGACCACCCTAAGACTGACCAGCTACAACTTTCAAAGCCAACCGGCTTCCCAGAACAAAGACACACTAGTATCGAGACAAGATAACCTATCAACACCAGCTTGATCGATCGACCCAAGAACATGCTGATCAGAAGGTCCCGACACAAAAAAAATTGGCAAAATTAGTTAAAACACGAAAATGTCCTATAATGCCCCTATTAAAAAGGTTCATACATTTAATTTTCCACCCTTGACCCGGTCCATAGCATGTATTAGACTTTTTGCCTCCTTATGCTTTGACCCCTCTAAGCTCTTCTCTAGACCCATCTCTTTTAGGGAGACCCTCTTCAACTATTGTACTCTCCCAAATTATAATATATAAAATGCTTCACAAAGTCCTGAAATACTCTCGTTCACGAAAAATTTTTGCGTGTGGTGTAAATTTACTTGTGGTGTCCGATTAGGTCAGTAAAAAATTTTAGAGTGGGGCCCACTCCAAAAAAAAAAAAAATAGTATATGGGTGGTACAAATCCAATACCACACGCAAATTTGCGTGCAGTGTCCAAACACAATAAGCACTCCTCGTTCACCCCTACCGGACAAGTCTGTGCGTGTTCATTTATTCTCTCTCTCCCCTATTCTCCCTCGAAGTTACTACAGCTCCGAATCTTGAGTATGCCTCACACAGTTTTACATGATTTGAAAATCACTAAAATCTTGTAAATATAATTATTAATAACTTTTAAAAGTAAAATACATCATAGATTTCTAACAGAAAAATATTTTAAATCTATGAATCAAAATTTAGGGGGTAGATATGTAAATAAATAAAACCTGTTGTGTAAAATTCCCAAAATTTAAGTATCATATTGTTTAAAATAAAAAATTTAGCCACGGGAAACGTGCAGCGTTTGAAAGAGGGGGTAAGAAAGGAGGCGTACGGTTGGTGGGGTCAGCGGCGGTCAAGAAGACGCGTTTTGACTAAAAAGATAATTTTTTTTTTTGCAAATATTTATATTATATATATAAGATATATAGTTTTTTTATGTTAGCCTATAACTAATGAAATTGATCCCAACATTGACTTGGTCTATTGATAGCCCAGAAGCAAACTCAAAGTTGAAAGGATTGTAGGCCCACTTAGAATATGGTCAATATAAGATTCAAGTCTTATCTTCCCTAACAAATTGTTGTTATTAGCTTCTTTTGCTATAGAGTTGAAAACAACTATTAGTTTCTCGCAAGAACAAAGAATAAATAAAAATAATAGCGTTGATAATAATGATAAATAAGTATCGAATATTTTTTGTGATGGCAGCCATTTTTGATGCAACGCACGTACGAAATGCCTTCTTAACCCTTGAGATGCATTTACAGCTTCTATGAAAGATCGAGGGTAATGTACTACTCATATTCAGGCCTTCGGGGTTCACAAGTAGCTTGAAATACCCTATGTCAGGCTTTTCTTGAGGTCCATCTTTGTGAGGATCTGACATGGCCACGCCTGGATTAGGCGTGGATATGCTCAACCCCTGTTGTGACCACGCTCACGTCCTGGTGTGCCCATGCCATAAACTCCCGAAAAGCGTCCAGGGCCCTCAATTGACGTGACCACGCTTGAGTAAGGCGTGACCACACCATCCAAATCGAGAGCACGATGCAATTACACTAGGTCTTGGGCGTGACCATGCCCGAATCCTTGAAGGTGCCCATGGCCTTTAGGCAACATGACCAAGCCCGAGGGTAGTGTGACCACGCCACCCAAACAGTGAGCTTGACATAATTAAGTCGGGTCTCAGACCTGACCGCGCTGGGTCACCCGCCTTTCCAATTTTCTCCTCAGCATCTCTACCAAACCCCGCTGGAAACCACTAAAATTGCCTTTTTTAAGGAATGATTAGAGGCTAATTAGCAGGGGATAAGCTGGAGTGTCCATGTGTCCATCCTTTGGACACTTGGAGCTCTTGGAGGGGGAGAGAGGCAAGTAAAGCCTATATGAAGAAGGAGAAGCAACCAAGGCAGCTCCCCTCCCATTCTCTTCCATTATGACTAGGGCATTTTCTATGTGAGTTTTTCTTCTTCCCCAAAGGTGTGAGAGCTATAGAGAGCTTCCCTTGGAGATCCCGGGGCTTCCCTTTGGAGAAGCTTTTGCAGCAAGAAGATATGGAGAGGGATCTTTCATCCTCCTCAAGGAAAAGCTGAAGAAGTTGGCGCTCTTCTAATTCCTTCTCCTTCTTCTTCATTTCTCCTCTTTTCCGGTCATCTCCTTCCTCTGAAAAACTTTCTGGAGGTCAAGTTTAGAAGAGCTTCGTCTGGCTTGTGAAAAGGAGCATCATTGGAACCTCGTTGGAGCATGAAACTTCACAAGAGTCTTGCCAAATTCTCCTTTCAAAGGAGAATTTCTTTGTTCATTAGCGAAGCTTTGCTGGAACCTCAGGAGAGCATTGTTGAAGCATCACCAGAGCAACATCAGAACAAGGACAAGCAAAAAGAACTTATCCCCAACCATCACATAGGTGAAATCTCTCTAAAATCCCTCACAATTTTCATTCTTAAGCCCCCTTAGGTTCAGATGTTAGAGAATTTATTTTAAGTTTTTTGGTTTTGCTAGAGGAAACCCCATAGGTTAAAAGATTTTGCGCCATGAGTACTACGAAATAAATTTATCATTTTATTTCTAGCACGAAATTTCAACGCCAGGGTCGTCGTAACCCTGCATTTGCGCCAGTGATCTCGTTCTCACGATGGAGGGGAGCGAAATCAGTTGTTTGGGCTTAGAGATCGAAAAGTCTCATGACTTTGATGCTCCTTTATGCCGTGAATATTTTTCCCATGGAATTTATTTGTGCCAGGCAAATGGAAGTGGATGCTTTTCTCTTTGTAGTGACGTCTGTTCGCCCAATCAGGGTAACAAATGAGATCGTTAGGACAAACTTGTCTTTGTTATCGAGCATGATAAGATCTCCATTTTATGCATATGTTTGCATTCATATGGCTTTCCTCACATGAATTTTCTAATTGCTTAAAAATGTCATTTTTCATCGGCTGGCCGCACATCATGAATGGCTAAGATGAATATCATCGTCGACTCAGTCGATTGATCGTCACCGGCTTGATTGACTCGATTGACCTTTTCTCACGGTTTGGCCTATAGA
>NW_018164976.1:348377-350254 GCF_001263595.1 Phalaenopsis equestris | reverse complement strand
CAGCCTGCCTGTGTGATCCCATTAACGCCCCAACCCTCGTCGCAAATCCACGAGCTTATGCCCTATAGGCTCGTTGCGGGCGTATATGCTCCACTTTGGCACTACCATTCATGCATACTTCGTGACACCCTTTGTCATGGTACATGACCACCCTGGGTGTTTATACTTGCATGTTTGCACTTGTACCTTAGCTTTGCATGACATTTTACATGGCGTCCTGCATGCCCATGATTTGTGTTTGAAGTCTTGCATTTGGATTTGTATTTTCACACACTTCTCCTTCACATTTGCACATCATGTGCATGGGTAGCTCGCTAATGAGCAAATCAGTTGTGTAATTCCCCACCACTGGAGTTGCATCCTTTCATTCATGCAATGCTGCTCCAGATTATCATAGGCACCTTTCGTGTCACTGCCTCATCGACACACCCACCATTTCGGGTTACTATCTCCACGATACACCCACCCTTTGAGTCACCACCTCCACGGCACACCCACCCTCAGGGTTGTTGTCTCCATGACACACCCATCCTCTGGGTCATTCTCTCTAAGGCACACCCACCCTCCAGCTCACTGTCTATACGACACACCCACCCTCCAAGTCACTGTTGTCCTGACACACACTTTCCCATTTGTGTTGCATTTACATGCACGTCATCACACTGTCGACACATTCGTCAATGATATACATCATCGTATGCCGATGATGAATGTTTGCTACTTTGTGATAGCCCCACACTCTGTCACAACACTGCACCAGATCACTTTGCTTTTGCATGTGGCTTCCGCTCATCTTGATGATGAAGCTAGCTTGCTAGCTGATTGACTTCCTGTTAGTCACGATGTGACAACTAGTATTACCCATGAGGATGTCTTGGTGGGGAAAACTAGCTATCACACAGTGACTGACACACACATGTTGTGCTAAGGTTTCAAGGGGTCTAAAAGTGTCACTTAGAATTTTCTTTTCTATGAACTATTTTAAAAGTAAAAAAAAATTATATTTTTATTATATTTGCAGCATACTCTCAAAATCTAATTTGAAACTATTTTCATATTAGCTTAGATAGTACAAGAGGTCACATTTTTCAAAAGCTTTTACAAAACCTGCATATAGTGACATCTCTTATAATCATTGGATCATTAGGAAGGACTCGGTGATAGCGACACCGTTAATACACACATCAGCCTGCTAACATAACCCTGCACTCACTTAGATATTGGTTAGGACACTACGTTAGACGATGTGCTATGCAAAATGATCGAGTGCATTATGTCTATATGTGCCCCATTTTTAAGACACCGTTAATACATGCATCAACCTGCTAACATAACCCTGCACTCACTTAGATACTGGTTAGGACACTACGTTAGACAATGTGCTATGCAAAATGATCGAGTGCATTCTATCTATACGTGCCCCATTTTTAAATAACTGTGTTTGGGTTTTCGTTGTAAGATCATTTTGATAACTCAAACTTTAAGGTATTATATTTAGTTAACCAAAATTTTAAATATTTTGTAGAATGAATTGTTCTCATCATTTCAACAATCAAAATATTCCACTTAGCTAGAAAAAAAAGTCTTATAAAAACATATTATTACTTTATACTTTAATTTAATGGATTCAAAAAAAAAAAAAAAAGACATTCACTTTTAAATAAAAAGATAAATTTTATACACATTATATATGTATATTTGAAATCATAAAAGACCACAAAAAATCTAGGCATAAGAGAAAAAGGCGTGCATTTGCATACACACCACCAAACTCTTATGTATTTACAATCTAACATCTAATTTTTTCGATCACATAAGAAAATGACTATTTTAATTCCAGTGATAAAATGCACCATTTTTTCTCGTGATATATATAT
>NW_018164976.1:334713-348302 GCF_001263595.1 Phalaenopsis equestris | reverse complement strand
ATATATAATATTAAAAAAAATGATTAGAGTCTATTATACGAGCCTCCTAATGTGCTTAAAAATTCAAGTACTACTTTTTAAGGCTCACGCCGTCACAGTGGATTCGAACCCCGACCAACGGGCCTTATACCGATGACGCCAACCAACAGGCCATGAGTTAGATATGTAAGCACGTAAGAATTGAGTAGCATGCATATAAAACTTATAAAAAATTTAATATAAATATGTTGAGCATATGAAATAAAACTGCATTTTATTTTCGTTTTTGAAGTGCATGCTATATATGATGACGGGAAGCAAGGAACATCCATGCCCCGCTGGCCCACATCTTGGGAATTGCTTGTCTTTAAGCCCATAAAAGTTGTTAATGGACTGAGCCCATCAATGATATCTGTTTTAAAAAATGGAGAAAATTTAATTTAAATTATTTTAATTCATATATGAGTGAAATAATTTTTAGAATTTTCAAATTTATATTTTTTATGTTAATTATTATCTAATTTATGGATAATTTCTCTCAAAATAAAGTTATGTATATGCGTATTTCTTTAAACAGGGTGTTTACATAGATAATATTTCTTTTTAATGTTAATTAAATATGTAATTTTTGAATTGTTTCTCTAAAAGGGAGTTTACATAAATACTATGCAATTCTTATATGTTTACATATCCAATAGAGTGACACCTAAATTTTAATATCTAGTTATATAATTAATGTGGGTTGAAAATTATGAGGCGTTAGAGTGACAATTTAATGTCTTATTGTTCCACGAAAATTTAACACAAACACAGATTAAAGAAATAGCAGAAAGAAACACTGAATTTTTTTAGGGGGAAAACCCTAGAAGGGAATAAATCATGGGGTCTAACCTAATTAAAATAATCCACTAAATATATTTAAGTAGAATGGTATGTCATTCTCTCATAAGATAAAGAGGAATGCTATAACTTTATATTAAAAATTATATTTATAAAAAATGACAAGTGTTAGGAAATTCAATAACAACCGTAGTCTGACTACAACAGTCATAAACAGTGGTTGCTGATGAACATTGGTTGGCGGCACTGGGTGATGACGGTGAGCGATGATTGATGGTGACTGATGGTTAGAGAGGCCAAAGGTTGACAGTGGTTGGTGGCTATAGAGGTTGTTGTTTACTCGTTGAGTTTTCCCTCAAGAACAAGTTTTGAAGTTCCATTTCTCCTCTTCTCCTCTCCCCTAATGTGAAGAGATGGGGCTTAATTATAGCCTTTTGAGGAGGGCTACTTTGGTCTTTTTGCATGTAAATTTCTTAACCACCTAATGAGACGGCTCATGCAGACCTCCCTTAATGATAAGTGATGTTTTTTAAGAATTTTGGTGTTCTAATGACCTCATAGTTGAGCGATCCTAGGCCCGCTGGATTCCTCCCATTGATATGCTTGATTCAACTATAAGTGTTAAATTTAAAGTTCATTTGAATATTCAATTAATGATCCAAACCCTCCAATTATGCATCAACAGCTTGATCTAGGCTTGATAAGACCTGGATTAAACCAGTTTTCACGTTAATGGGTTCATCTTATCTACACGTCAATTGAACTATAAACGTGCTAAAATCAGAGCCGAATGATTTTGAATTTGAATTTGGAAGGCTTCTTATTAAAAATATGTCGAGATCCGTGTTTGATAAAAATTTATTGATAACAGATCAATAATACTTAAATCCTAACGGTGATGTAAAACCTTTTATGCATATATTTTGATACAATTTTCATATACATATTTTATGTGTACATAATCAAATTTAATTGTTAAATATGTAATTATATAAAAATACTGTGTTATGATATGCAAATTCTCCTTCTAAACAAAATCCATAATTTTTAGTAAAATAAAGTTATATAATTTTTTAATTAAATAAATAAAAAAATACAAGGCCTATCCAGAGTTCATCTTAGAATTAAAAGTAGGGAAAATTTTGAGGAGCTCTTGAGATGGGGGAATTATGGGGAGGAACTCCATTTAAAAAAAAAGTTAATTTGAAGTTCATAAGACAATTATTTTCTCAGCCAATGTGAAATGATCTCTGAACTAGATGTATATCGAGAAAGCAATCATGATGGTCGTTCTCGTAGCTGGTGGTCCTCAAATTCTTCTTCAACATCATTATCTTCAGTTGCGTCGTTCGGAACTTGTTGGGCCCCATAATAACTCTCTTCTTTCAATGTGCAGTGGGTGCACAAATTGGATGTGTGTCGACAAGCGAAAAATTTTGTCTCGCAAAATACCAGTCAGTTTCTTGTGAGAATATGAGAATAAATGATAGAAGTATATGAGAGCGAAATAAATAAATAATTAGGACAAAAAAGGAAATATTAATTGCATTAATAATAAATTAATGTCCTAGCTAATTTAGAAAAATGACTGATAGCATCTCGACATGTCGTAGATAATTTAAGAAGACGACAAACAGCATATCTAGATAATGCTTTTATTTTTAAAAGAATTAGAGCAATATTTAAGAAAGTGCAATTAGTATTAAATAATAATAAGAAATAAAACATAATATAATTACATAAATTAAATTGTATTATAAAAAAAATAAAAAAAATAATTAGAAGAAGAAAATAATAACATCGAAGAAAAGTAGCAGAGCAATGATAAGGCAAAGAAGAAGATGGAATTTGGGGTGGGCAGACAAACCTGAAGAAAGGAGGAGGCGGGTGGAATCAAGAATAAGAACCAAGCAAAAACTAAGCAGTGAGAAGAGAGGAGGTAGAGATGAGGTGTGAGTGAATGGGAGACGTGGGGAGGTCGGGCTTATAGGCGGCTAGGGCGAAAAGGAAATGCCCCTAACTGGGACATTTATTTTGAATTGAGTTTGTGATATGCATATGTGAAATATACGAGTTTGATAGGGACATTTATTTTGAATTGAGCATGTATATCGCTATTGGTTGGTGTTACACGTGAAATCCTAATGAAGACAATGAAATTATTTTCCTTTTCTTAGTGCCACGGCTTTTGTGATTCTTCTGGATGACACTTTTTTGTGATATGCATATGTGAAATATACGAGTTTGATATTAGTTGTTTAAAGATAACAAAAATTTTTTTTTTTATATCGTATGCTGTCTTATTGTAATGACAGATTTGGTGGTTTATATACTGAGTGCTCTGATTACTCACAGCTGCATAAAACCTTAATTAATTACTTATATTATTAATTTTTTACTTGTACTATGTCTAAGGGTATGTTTTTTTAACACTTTAGGAAATATAAGCTCAAGAAATTATGATACATTCAGAAATTTGCACTGTTACTGTGGACTTCAATGTTTCTTTCTCACTTCACGTCAGCCACATAGCTACGAGAGACAGTTTTACAGATGTCTACGGAGAATCACGAAAAATTGTGACTATTTTCGGTGAGCAGATAGGATGGAAACTTCCACCGTCGAGAGTGATCGGGCATGGAAAATATTCTTAGAGAATGCTTAAGCTCGTGACATACACCGCTTGTAATATTATCATATTATTAATTGTTGTTTTAATAATCATTTTCTTAATGTTGGTAGTCATACTACTCACTATTAAGTGAGGTGTATATCTTTATTTTGTAATGTTCTGCAATAAATATTTGCTTTTATAGTATAAAATATACAGATACGAACAATTTTATTGCAATTAATATTATTATATAAGGGCAGAATGCGTCATTTGTCCAGAAATAGCTGCAGTATAATTGTTTCAAACTGCAAAAATCAATAAACCATCAGCTTTTTTGCTGTAGTTTTCTCGCAGTAGTTACTGCGCCACTGCTGCGCAACAGCTTATTATTAAGTTGTCGCTGCCCCAAAACGACCCTGAGCCATCTTCGCTCGATTAATATTACCAATAATCTTCTCTTAATCATCATCGACTGAGATTTGCTTTTTAAACCCCATCATTTGACTACTAAAATCTAACCCATTCTCCGCAGATTTTATCATGTCAAATATGTGTATGCATGTGCTCCTAACTTTATAATCTAAGATTCTTTTATTTTAGGAAAGTATAGTCTTTTATAATCTTACATACATAGTGGATTTATTCAATTGGGTCGTGCCCCATAATATTTCAAAATATACTAATAAATTTATTAATAATATGTGTCTATTTTTATCTCACATGCTACTTTCAATTAATTAATTAAATTATAACATAATATTTTTAAATTTTCACATAAATACAACTAAGTTATTAGACAACATGAACAAGCCATTATACATTAGCAAATATAAATATAAAAGAGCAAAATGTTATGAATGTCTACCAATGTAGCATTATTGACCAAGTAGATTAGTTGTATGTCTTTCAAATTCAATTATATCGTCTAATAATTTAGTTGTCATGAGGGATAAAGATAAGATGCTTAAAGTTAAGGATGTGATGTGCACTAAAATATCACATTTTGATATAAAAAAAAGCATTAAATTATTCTGCATTTTTTTTTTTCATAAAATATTTATTACATTGATTTAACAGTTGTTATCTTATTAGAAGATTTAGTGACTTCTTCAATTGGTTTTCTATGAAAAATTAGTAATAATTATTATTGATGTGTCATTACAAAAGTTTTATCGAGCATAAATGTTGATTAATTTTTTATGGATGATCTTCTAAATTCAAATTCAAGATCATTGGAGCCTAATTTTAGCAAGTTTGTAGCTGGATTGACTGTTTCGATAAGATGAACCAAATGATAACAAAACTAGTTCAATCCCGGTCCAATAAAGTCCAGAACAAGCCGTTGAAGCGCAATTGTGGGTCTTGGATCATTAATTGAATGGTTAAATAAACTAGAAATTTGACATTTTTATGCTCAAATCGAGCATCTCAACTAGAGGAATGCAACAAGTCTAAGATCTCTAAATTATGAGGTCATTAAGTTACCCATTTCCTGAAAAAATCACATATGATTAAGGGGAACCAACATGGACCGACCAATCAAGTGGTTACCCAAAAGGCTATAAATAAGCTGGAAGAGAAGACTAAGAATTAAAATGCCAAAACTTACTCTGGAGAGAAGACTCAACGAGTAACCACCGACCTTTGCAGTTGACAACCATCTTTTGCTGGCCACCATCGACCACAACCAGACATATACTGCCTATCGTGGCTAACCACCCGTTAACGATGATCTTCGCTTGTAACCATTGCAGTCCAAATACAACTGATGTGTTTAATACCAATACTTTATGTGCTGTACACGGATAATTTTTTAGGTAAGATTGTAACCCCGGTCTTCCATTTGCGAGGGAAGATCACACCCATGTACTTATAAACATGTAGTGAATTACTTTGACCAGGCTAGACAAGGTGATTTTTTTATCTTTTTAGGGTTTTTTCACATAAAAAATTTTCATGCCTCATACACTACATTTTCTTTTTATCCGTGTGTGCTAGATCTTTGTATAACGCTAAGACATTAAATTACTACTCTACAATCATGAATTTTTGGGCACACAGACATTATAATCAATAAATTCATATGACTATATTTAACAAAAGATTTTGCCCAGAACTTAAAAAAAAAGATGGATCGTTCGAAGTTTGTGCGCAACTAGCATCCAAAGAAGAATATATGACATCCACAGTGAGTTCTGATGCACGGACTCCAATTGAAATTTAACATGTATCGTTGTCTAAGAAGCGAAGAAGACAAAAGCCCATTTTGCGGAGGAGTACAACATGATTGTACTGAAGGTTTTTCTTAAGTACAACCATATTGTATTATATGGTTTCACATCAAAATATTTATTTGAATGTTTTTTTACTTGGTACAACATGATTGTACAGAAGAAAAACTTCAAGCGCAACCACGTTGTAGTCCACGACTTGGTCTATGTCAAGACACCAGACGTAATATTTTCTCTCGTTCCAACAGACTTCGAATCTAAATGAGCAAACTTGTTTCACAAAATATCGAATAATTAGTTAAATTATATTACGAGTGAATTTTAAAATTAGTGTGGCCAGAAATAATTCTAATATAATTAAAATATGAAGAAATGATTATATTCATATAAAAAATATATATATTATTGGAGCCCATTTGTCCACGCACTCTCACACTCAAGAAAATAATTAAAAATAAGAAAAACAATCCTGAACATGGATGATTTACTAGAAGTTAAAATTTTGTATAATGGGGATCGACCCCTCCTTCTACAATGACTCTCTTTATTTATAGATGAATCGGCTCGTACGCTACGAACGTTACAAAATAATATAATTATGATTCATAGAATGCCAAGATATCAATATTATCTTTATTGTTTTATTGTGACATAAAAGCTTTATAATGTTCATATAACGACTTGTAAAAATTACTGATTACTTCTTTTTGGTCGATCATCCTCGGTAATACCTATGCCGGTATGGTCGAAGCCAAGACGAGTAGGAGGGGGTATTTCGATCTGACTTTGAGATTTAGGGTCTGTTTGGAGCAGCTGCAGCTTATCCAACTTATGCTGATAAGCAGCCTGATCTGGATAAGCTGGCTGACTGTTTGGTTTGTGCGTTTGAAAAATAGCTGATTCTGAATAAATGACCAAGTTGTCCCTGTTGTGAATGAACTGTTTAGCTGTTTGGCTTGTGGGTTTTGTAAACAGCTGATTTGTAGATGTTTCTGGATAAATGACCATTCTGCCCCAAGTGCAGTATTTGTGTTAATGTTGGATAAATGACACAATTCTGGATAATCACATAATTTATGAACTATTTAATACTTTTATAAATTATTGAAGAAGAACAATGACATATAAATTACTTAAAAAAAATAAATTTTTGAAGGTATATTATGAGTGGCGTAGTTCATAATTTTGAAATTATTTAAAATTATATTAAATTTCTAAACTATTTTATTATTTTTGGGTGGCGAGATGTTCCGGGTGCATTTCCATACATACCACCCAATTCTAAGTTATTTGTATATTTAAAATCTAAATTTTACTTTTATAACATCTAAATATTTCACATTATTTTAAAAATATTACTATTTAATTTGTTTAAAATCTTCCCTTTTATTCTTTTTTTTTTTAATCACCTCTCTCTCCCTCTCTCTCTCTCTCTCTCGCCCGCTTAATCGTCGGCGAGCATTCTTCTTCCTTTCCGGTGAGGCCTTTTGCTCATTCATCCGCGTTCCTCTTCCGGTGAAGGGATGCGGAGAAGCATTTCATGACCGGATGAAGAAAGGAGGTGAAGTCCTTTATATTGAAAGCCGGCTTCGCCCTGCTTCTATCCCCCGCCGGATTCTTCATTGCTCGCCACAACCACCGCCGCCAGCGGTCGTTCGTTCCTCCTTCCCCTCCTCCTTCAAATCCTCTCTCTCTCTTCTGTATTATCACTCGATTCCATGAGTTAGGGAGCGAATGAAAGTTAGGGCAGAGGGACGATATGCGAAGGGGCAACGAAGTCTTTGGCTCAAACGAAACTCGAATCGCGGGGGTGGACCCGCGTTCCGTGTTTAATGTAAAACGAAAACTCCTTATTGACAGACACACCTAGGACGTGCAATCCAAACAAAGGGGTGGCGTTTTGAAAACGCCACCGCAGTGATAATCTGCCCCAAACGCACCCTTAGTATTGAGTTTGTCATTCTAGCATTGTCGGATATACTTTTTTGATGAATTGATTTTGTTGTCACGACTGGCTGGCGCTTTTCAATGGCATGGGAGAATTGTTTTGTGATGTTTGATAGCTGAGCTGTCCGGTCGAGTTGATCATGCCAAACAGTCACACCGGCTCCCTAGCTTGGCTAACTCTTCTTCTAAATTTGATCTAAGGGTTTTGGGTCATACATTAATAATTACACAAATACCCATCATATTATATATAATTATATATAATTATTTATAGTTGAGTACAACTTATTAGTATTTTTCTTGAAGTAGATTTTTTAGCTCTTCATACTTTAACTATCACTGCTCAATGAGCCACTTAAATCATTGATCAAGGCTTTTGGCGCTATAGAAATAAATTTATTTACATTTCATGCCACTCCTTCAATACAATTTTATATATAATAAAATGAAATTTATAAAATAAACCCAAACTATTAGCTGATTTGGCTAAAGTACTAAATATTTATAAATATAATTCCTTATAAAGAAGTATGAAAATATATCTCTTGGGCAATTTTCTTAGTGTTTGCATTATTGCATACAATATGTGATAAATTGTTTTGGAATATTACATAAATACCCACAATTTTTATGTAATTACATATGTAAGTCCTTAATTTTTATATTTTGATGTGATTAAAAGAAGCAAGAAATGACATTTCACTTTTGAAAATTACAACATTTACACACAGAGCACTCAATGCATAACGCTGCGTGTGTCTGGAGATTATTTAGAGGGTGTAAGGGGGTTATATGAGCGTTATACCCCATTGTAACTTCCCTGTAACCTACAAATAAATTCTGCGCTTCTGTAGTTCCGGTAGATATAGGTAAGTTACAGGGAGGTTATAGGAGGTATAATGTGGATATAACCTCCACGTACTCTCTGAATAATCTCTGATGTATGCAGCGCTGCGTACGTCTTACGTACGCAAATATTTTCTCAATGCATATGTAGTACATATGAAACACATGTCTTTTGCTTTTTATATTTAGGTCATCCAAATCTTTCAAATTGCTCAAAAAATATCACTACATATTTTAAAATTGAAATACATTTTTTCATAATAGGTAAGATGACATATACGTAAAAATTGAAGTATAGGTGTTAGATATTTAAATTACATAAGAATTGAGTGGCATGCATGTAAAGCTTCATGCACATAAATACTAGGGGAATTTACAAATATACCACACAATTTGACTGTTTTTACATATCTGGCACCTAAACATTCATATTTACACGTATAACACTCAAATATTAACATCACATAAAAATCATCACAATTATTATTTTTCCAAAGGTAAAATACACGTTTTCATGCATAGATTTATGACGCCAAGATGTTATAAATGTAAATATCAAACTTTGAGTGTTAGATAAATGTAAATATCAAATTTTGAGTGTTAGATATGTAAATACATATAAATTGCGTTGTATGTATGTAAGGGTGCATTTGGGGGGAGCTTATTCATAGCGGAAAACTCCACCGGCAGTTTGGATATTGCATTTTGGAGGTATTTTTAAAACTGTCGTTCGTTTCTTCTTATTAAATGTTGATCGCGGGATAGGACCCCCACGCCCGTGTTTCGTTCGAGCGAAAGACATACACACCCTTGTTTTTTATCTCTTGTTCTCTTATCTATTTATCAATAAAAAACATCATTCTTTTATCGGTATATATATTTATTTTGACCTTGTAGTGCTCCTTGATGAATAACTTATAAAAAACAGGGTCAGAATGATCATTTATCCAGAATCAACTGTTTTCCAAACGTACAAACCAAACCGTCAGATAAATTATCCGGATCAGCTGCTTATCAGCTGCTTATCAGCAGCTTATCAGGATAAACAACTTATCTGGATAACATGGATAAGCTACAGCTGCCCCAAACAAACCCTAAATCTCTCGAAATATTAAAGCTTGGGCGATATATTTGTAAATACATAAGAATTGTGAGGTAAGCTTGTAAATGCTCCAAAAGCCTTTAAATATTTGCTAGTTAAACAAAATTATTAAATATTCAATTATTTATAAAAGAGCACGTGATCACATTACGCAGATAAGTACTAAAATAATCACTAAATTTCATTTATTTTAATTTGTAACTGTTGGAATTATTCCGAAGCCATCGCAATCATCATAACCCTCCAAATTCAATCAAATCATAAAGCGAGCTAAACTCATTTGCAAATAATACATTTATAACTCAAAGATTTACATTAATACCACTCAATTCTTATGTATTTACATACTTAACAACTAAACTAATGTTTACATATATTCTTATACATGAAATGATGTATTTAAAATAAATGGGACAAAATAGTGAAAAAAGATTCACCGCAGTTTATTTGGTGCGGTGGAGTTTTAAAAACACACATGACTTGTTTGGATAAACTGTGTTTTGATTGCTTATGCGTTTTCAAAAAAACTGAAAAACATTTTTTTCATGCCGCACCTATCTAGGAGTGGTGACAACTTTCTGGCTGCGGTTTGACTTTTCAAAAAAAAAATAAAAAATTGTAAGCCACCGCACCTAGCTTATCAGTAGGTTATTTTTAATCAGCTTATCAGCAGATTATCTTTATTCAATAAGCTACAGCTGCCCCAAACAGACTCTTAGTGTGATAAAACTTTTATTGTTGTTGTAAAATTTAAGTGTTGAATATGTAAATACGTAGGAATTGGGGGCATTCATGTAAATGTTCCTTTCGTTTGGTACTAGTTAATGTGATTATTCGGCTGGGCAATGCCTGCCCGAGAAAAATTCTGTGGGAAGAAGCCATGGTTTTTTATTAAAATATTATTTATATCACCATTAAGTAGGAGCGAAATAACCAAAATTGGGCCTCAACTGCCATGTCTTTTGGCCAAAATAACTACTAATTAATTATAGTGTTTCATGATTTTGGCTTTCGAACCTTCATTTTTTAAAACTAGTTATAATGCACGTTTATTAAATGTGTATAATAAGGTTAATTGGTTTATCTAACATCTCATGGATTCAGACTGCGCTAGAGATGTGAATCTCATGGATTTGGACGAGTTTATCTAATATTTTCTTGAATAGAGCCTTCCCCTGTCGTTCGGTCGCCGGTCGTGGTGGGTGAATTTGTTCGATTTTTCGGCCTTGATTAGATGTGGATTCGGACGAGTTTATCTAATATTTTCTTAAATAGAGCCTTCCCCTGTCGTTGGGTCGCCGGTCGTGGGGGGTGAATTTGTTCGATTTTTCGGCCTTGATTAGATCTTCGATCAAGCCTGGGAGGTGACCTCACTCATCTGTGTCATGCCATGCCCAGGGTTCCGATAGCAGGCACAGTATTTCTTTAGATATCAGAGATATGCTCGGATTCATTGATGATGCATTCTTAAACTAGTCTTTATTTTGTGTGAGCATTGAAACTCACAAAGCAGTTTGATTGGGTACTTTGTGGTTAGGTAGCAGGCGCTCTTCATGCTGAGCTAGCAGTTGGTCAGAATAACGAGTCTGACACCCTTGATGATGTGTTTTGTTAGTTGCCTTACAGTCTTGAGGCGGTTGAGTGTCTTTGTATCGAGGATAGGAGGAAAGCCACGAATCATCTCATGGTCTCCACCCTTTTCCTTAGGTTTCCCTTTTCTACGGTTGACGGGTGGAGGATTTCACTCTAATGGAGGCAGTGTTGTAGTTATACTCCTGACCTAAGGTGTGGTTGATAGCCAACTCTAAAAACTTGGGTAGCGTCTTTGGGATTGACTCAAGATTCATCCAATCATTTGAATATACACATACAATTAGGCAGTGTAAGACTGCAATCTAGCTTTTTATTAAATATGATTCATCAAATCCGATAAATTCGGATCTATAAAATTATGTACGACAAAGATGGAGCTCGCTATCGACCACAACTTTTATCCCTTAAATACGCCTCCTCATTAGGTTTATACCCTGTTTGGGGCGGTGATAGGGCAGCAGAGCGGCGTGCAGCTGCGATTGAATGTTGTTTAGGGATGCGATTTACGCTTGTCGCGACGTATTTCTCATAAAATGAGGACTGCGAGTTTGACCCCATGATCCACGTTTCTCATGTTATTTTTTACACTGATGTCCTTTTTTTTTTATTCCTCTGCCCTAACACTCACACACATTTTCTTTTTTTTAACAATCTTGTTACTCAATATTAATTGAGGTGTTTATTTGAATTTTTGTTTTTTGTTTTTGAAGTATCAAATTAAAACAAAAAATTGAAGATAAAATTTTATTTCTTCTTAATGATTCAATTCAAGGTGCATTTACATATAGGAGTCTCTCCTCCTTAGATAAGGAAACTAACTAAATAAATTCAAAGAAATTCCTATTACATTCCAAGACTAATTAAGCAAGATAAAAGATAAGGAAGGAGAATAATATCTGTAGAAAAAGAAAGACAATAAATATTGTAATTTGAATTTTGAATTAGATCGTCTTCAACACTCCCCCCCCAAGTAGGCATCAAGATATCTTTCAGAGCCAACTTGCATACTAAACCGTCGAACTATTTGTTAGAATATCCGCTGTTTGGTCGTTGGAAGGAACATACACCATGTAGATATTACGCTGCTTGGTCGTTGGAAGAAACATACACCATGCGGATATCTCCTCTGTTAATTTTTTCTTTGATGAAGTGTTTGTCTATCTCTACGTGCTTTGTTCTATCATCAAGGACAAAATTGTGGGCGATGACGATGACAGACTTATTATCACAGTACACCTTTATTGGTGGTGGACTATGAATTTTTAACTCCTTGAGAATTCTTTTAATCCATAGAACTTCACATATCCCATGAGCCACAGATCTGAATTCAACTTCAACGCTGCTTCTTGCCACGACACTTTGCTTCTTGCTCCTCCAAATTACTAAGTTCCCTCCTAGAAACGTGCATTAACCTGAGGTTGATCTTCTATCGATAACACTTCCAGCCCAATCTGCATCTTTAAATGCTTCTACCTGTAAGTGCTCATTTTTCTTGAACAGTAGTCCACTTCCGGGTGTTCCTTTCAGATACCAAGGATTCGATAAACAGCCTCCAAGTGATGAGTATTTGGGGAATGCATAAACTGACTTGCCATGCTAACAACAAATGCTATATCAGGACGAGTGTGTGACAAGTAAATTAGTCTTCCCACCAGTCTCTGAAATTGTTTTTTATTGACACCATCTATTTTATTTGTCACTTGTAACTTTTTATTTGGTTCAATCGGAGTTTCAGCTGTTTTGCACCTAAGCATTCCGGTTTCACTGAGTAAGTCGAGTACATACTTTCATTGATTAATAAAGATCCCCTCCTTAGATTTGGCAAACTCAATACCAAGAAAGTATTTTACATCTCCCAGATTTTTAATCTCGAATTATGTGGCCAATCTTTCTTTTAATTTCTCAATTTCCCTAGCATCATCTCCTGTAAGGATAATATCATCACATAGACAATGAGTATAGCGAGTTTGTCAGTTTCTGAAGATTTGTAGAACATAGTATGATCCTTGACTCTGAGTGTATCCATATTTTGTAATCACTTTTCCAAACCTCACAAACCAGGCGTGAGGAGATTGCTTGAGCCCATACAAGAATTTCTTTGATCTCCACACTTTGTCTTCTCCAAACTTCTTCTCAAATCTTGGTGGAAGAACCATGAATACCTCCTCCTCTAATTCAACGTTTAGAAAAGCATTTTAACGTTGAGCTGATGCAAGGGTCAATTACGGTTTGCTGCTATGGACAGTAAAACCGGAATAGCATTGATTTTGGCTACCGGAGCGAATGTCTCCTGAAAGTCAATTCCGTGACTTTGGGTGAATCCTTTCGCTACTAATCTTGTTTTATATTTTTTGATACTCTAATCAGCTTTGGCTTTAGTAGTGAAGACCTATTTACACCCAACAGTAGACTTGTTTCTTGGTAGAGTGACAATTTC
>NW_018164976.1:296098-334508 GCF_001263595.1 Phalaenopsis equestris | reverse complement strand
AAATTACCTGTGTTTCTTGAGGACCATCATTCAGTTCTTCAGATTGGGAGGGAGCTAAAGATTTAGTTTGAACTTTTTTTCTTTTATGGAGCCTCTCCATAGAATAAACAAGTGGTTTTACTGTTGTATTATGTGGTATTTCTCCCCCTGTATTGGACAAGATAGTTCCAGGTGTCTCTTGACTAGGGTTCTTATTTTCAACAACTATTTCAGGTTCTTTGTTTTCACATACCTCAGGTGTACTTGATGTTACAACAATTGTTGGTAATGAGTTATAAACTTGCTAAAAATCATCTTCTCCATCAATATTATACTCCCCCTGAAGTGGATTTTTGTGAAAGAAGGGAATTTTTTCCATGAAGGTCACATCCATACTAATGTAAATTTTTTTTTTTGTGACAGGATTAAAACATTTGTAACCCTTTTTTTTTAGGTATATCCAAGAAAAATGTATTTTTAAGATTTTGTTTGGATCAAATTTTGATTGGCAATTATTCGGAATATGAAAGAAACATGTGCATCCAAAGATTTTTAAAGAAATATTTGAAGACATTCGTAGACTTAAGAAAATACTTTTCAGTTTGTTTAGAGGAGTTGTATATTGGAAAACTCGAGTTGACATTCAGTTTATTATATATGATGCTGTTAAAACAGCGTCCCCCCATAAATATTTTGGAACATTCATTGAAAACATGATAGCCCGAGCAAATTCAAGTAAATGTCTATTTTTTCTTTCAGCAATTTCATTTTGTTGTGGAGTGTCACGACAAGTAGATTGATGAATTATGTCTTTGTTTATTAAGAACTCCCCTAAACATTCATTAAAATATTCAATTCCATTGTTAAATCTAAGGATGCATATTTTAGTTTCAAATTGGGTTTCAATCATGTTGTAAAAATCTTTAAAAAGTTTTTCAACTTCTGATTTTTTGCTTATAAGATAAACCCAACATATTCTGGTGTGATCGTCAATAAATGTCACAAATCCTCTTTTCCCAGATAATGTTTTGACTTTTGAAGGTCCTCAAACATCACGATGGATCATGTAAAAAGGTTTTAAAGGAGAGTATGGTTTTGGAGAAAAATTTATGCTATGACTTTTTGCCAAATAACATGTTTCACATTAAAGTAAAACACAATTAACACCCTTAAACAAATTTGAAAATAAATGTTTTAAATAAGAAAAACTTGGATGGCCTAGTCTAAGATGCGATTCCATTATTTTCTCTAATGTAGGGTTCGACCTCATAATGCTGTAAGCTTTAACCTTATTTTTACCAGGAACAGTCTCATCAAAATAATAAAGTCCTCCTATCTTTTTAGCTCTCCCAATCATCATCCCCGACTTCTGGTCCTGAAAAACACAAGAGGATTCACAGAAAATTATACGACAGTTAGAATCTTTTAAAAGTTTGTTAACAGATAGAAGATTGCATTTTAGTTTTGGAACATGGAGTACAAATTTAAGACCTTTACTCTTGGACAGGTTAATGTTTCCTTTTCCAGCAATGGAAGGGAAACTACCGTCAGCAATACAAACTTTTTCATGGCTAGAACATGGGATGTATGAATGAAATAGATAGTGTAAATTTGTCATATGATCAGAAACTCCTGAATCAATAATCAAAGGGTTTAGTTGTCTACCTGCATGTACCATTGAACAAGTTGGGGTACCAGTAGCCAAACTGGGGTTTAGCAGTTTCAGGAGTTGATCGATTTGCTCTTTGTTAAATGTGTTGGTTTGTTCAGCAACAACATTGGCAGTAGGTGGATTGCAGTTTCCAGTCTGCAGGTTTATCGTGGATGTACAAGCAGGTTTCTTTGGTGCGTCGTGGTTTGTTGCAATGATCACACCATACCCGTGGTTTCTCCTCATTCTTCTGTGAATATGTAACAGTCCGCTTGCTGATATGGGCCTCCGATTGGAAGGTATGTTGGTAGAAGTGGATTTCTTGTTGAGCATTACTCCTCTTCGAGTTTCTTCGCGGCGAACTTCTAAGAAAGGCTCACGGATTGAAGTCAGTGGACTTCTTTCAATAATTCTACCCCTTACCTCGTCAAAACCATCATTAAGACCAGCAAGAAATTTAAAATTTTTATTTGCATCAACAAAGGTCTTATACCTACTAGCATCATCAGGACACTTCCATTCTTGATCATTGAACAAGTCAAGATCTTGCCATATTCTTTTTAAAGAATTAAAGTATTTTGTGACAGAATCATTACCTTGACGAATGTCACCAAGTTTCAGGGAAAATTCATAAATTTGAGTTTGGTTACCCGTGTCCGAATACATTTGGGCCACATTCTCCCAGAGTTCTTTGACAGCGGAGTAACACATGTAGTTTGCGTCTATCTCTTCTTCCATAGAGTTCACCAACTATGTCATTATCATGGAATTTTCTACATCCCAGGTTGCGTAGGATGGATCTGTAGTGGCTGGCTTACGGACTTCCCTTGTTAAATAACCTATCTTCCCTCTTCCTCTAATGTACATCTTCACCAATTGTGACCAGCGTAGATAATTATCACGATCGAGACGGATTGTGGTGATCTGGGCCAGGTGATTTTCGGTGGTTCTAGAGGAGGTTGGTGCTGATGACAGGGTGGAATGTTGGATAGAGGTGGCAGAATCATTTGTATTTTCAGACATGATAAAAAAGAAGAGATGGTTCGGCTTTGGAAGTGGAGGAAGAAGTCCCTGCGGCTCAGGAAGTAGGAATCAGAGATAGGCCGAAGGTTCAACGGGATCGTGACTCGAGGTAGAAAGACTACAGAAAGGATCGCGACTTATAATAGAAGGATCACAGCTTGCGGGATCGATTGCGGCTTGCAGGATCTCGGCTTGCTGAAGCGAGCAGTGGCTGCGCAGGGGTGAAGACTAATGTTTTTTTTTTTTTCAGAATTTTATCTCCTGCTCTAATACCATAAAATCAGAAATTGAAGAGAAAATTTTATTTCTTCTTAATGATTCAATTCAAGGTGCATTTACATATAGGAGTCTCTCCTCCTTAGATAAGGAAACTAACTAAATAAATTCAAAGAAATTCCTATTACATTCCAAGACTAATTAAGCAAGATAAAAAATAAGGAAGGAGAATAATATCTGTAGAAAAGGAAAGACAATAAATATTGTAATTTAAATTTTGAATTTTGAATTTTGAATTAGATCCTTCAACACAAATATATGATTGTGACAACTTTGTTACAAACAACATTACTACACAGAGACAGAATGATCATTTGCTCAGAAGCAGCTGCCACACAATTGTTTTCAAATAACAAAAAATAAACAGTCAACTAACTTCTCCGTAACAGTTTCCTGATACGACTAAGATGTACCAACTTATTAATAAGCTAAAATTGCCCCAAATAGGCCCTTGGTAAATTAGGATTTATGTCATAAAAGAGACAAAACAAGAAAAAATTTAATTTATCCGAGCGTTGGATTTAATTTTTATTTTTTTAATATTTGATTAATTCATTTTTAAAATCTATGGAATTATACTACCAAACACGCCTTTAATATCAAAAAATTACTTCAAATTCATGAATCGGATAAAAGTCTACGCAGCTAGCAAACAAGAATGAAACCAAAAAGGCTTTCAAATATTACATTATTAAAATGCATAAATGTTTACAAAGAATAGCTTTCAATTGCTATTAATTAACAGATCATAACATTATTAATAATAATCAATAAACAAATCGGATTATGTCAACCCATCGCATCTTTCAACCCACGGCCGGTCCAAGACAGCGGCCTTTAAGCCGAATGCGGCCGAGGCGAATCACGCCGGCACGTGCGCCTACGTGGCCGGCCGGCATTTCTGCGAGCCGGTTTTGTCGTGTGTGGGCTCCCGGTCGTTGTCGACGGGCCCGGCCCGAAAGGGATGGTGTTTCTAGTCTTATTTAATTAATTAAATGAGCCGACAAATTATGAAAAAAAGAGGCAATTACATATATAACACCCAAAAATTACTATTTACAAAACTAGCACTCCATTTCATTCATTTAAATAGTCCACACTCAAAAATCAAAATTTATCATAGAAGTCTAAAACTTATTTTTCATTCTATCAAATTCTCAATAATTTGATGGTGAAATGTTTACATGCAACGATTCAATGGTTCGAAAAGTAAATAGGATTTATAGGGACAAAAATAATAAATATTCTTGTTGAATCCTAAATTATTCTTTGTGGGAGAGTCATTTTATTTGCATATTTGTCCTCTATTTATAGGGACGTATTTGCACAGTTATATAAAAAATGGAGCGGTTAGAGAAATCATTTTAATTCAATTTAATCATGAAGATTTACCACGGAATCTGTATTACGATTTGAATTCAAATATGACAGTAACTAATTGTTTGACTCGCTTGAGTTTGATTTAGGCGATTGATTGGGTGGCGATCGGGCATACCGAAGTAAAATGTCGGTCGGTGGGTGGGTTGCAGGCGGGCACCCCTTGTGAGAAGTTTAAGACGGTACATGACTATAGGCGTGTTCCGCCGATTGAGCCCCTCGTCATAGTGTGTCGGTCGACTCCGTCCGAGCTATCGATTGTTGGATGATCGGCTGAGATTATATTCCTGTAGCCTAATGTTTTAGATTGTCTGACCATCGTTCTGAGTGACTTGATTGCTTTGAGAGTCGTTCGGACGATTTTTGTGCATACAATTCTTAATTAAAAATATCTTTGATCTAATTTAAGCCAAAAAGTCAACATTTTCAAATGATAGAAAAGAGAAGGCACGTTTAGATTTGCCATTAAACGAGAAGAAATTAATATGAATTCTCTGAAATCAACTAGGCTGCTTAAAAAACCTAACAAAATTTATTAAGCAATTTGCTTTTAATGAAAAGCTAAAATTATTTAAATTAAATGTAATAACAATTTAAGGTTTACAATAATCACATTTATAAAAATTTACTAGGTTCGACCCTAATTGTATGCTAGAAAAAAGATCACGAATCTCAAAGGAAAAAAAAAGGCATGTAGACAAAATTCTGTATAAAAGAACAGAAATTTCACCCACAAGCAGTTGATTGACTTTATAGCAGAATCAACCAACATTGACTTTCAACAGATTCATCAGATGATGAACCCAATAAAGTGAACATACATTTTTGTCAAATTACTGTGAGAGAATCGGCCAACTCGAACATCAGGCAATTGACAATGTCGACCGACTCGAACATCAGGCGGTCGTCCAACATCAGATTTTAATTCACATTGTAATATAATTTTACTCAAAAGACATTCCAATTCAATCGTTTGGACAATTATAACAACTCTTCTTTCCTTTTATGTAAGTGCATTTTGAGACATCTATAAATAGAAGATTATGACATCAATAAAGGGTCATTTGAATTCTCTTACACTTAAGAAGTTCTCTCTCTCTCTCTCTCTCTCTCTCTCTCGAAGATTATGACATCAATAAAGGGTCATTTGAATTTTCTTACACTCAAGAAGTTCTCTCTCTCTCTCTCTCTCTCTCTCTTCTCCTCACCAAGCTCTAACTCTCGGGGTATGTTTCTAAAAAGTCGATTTAAAATCCAACATCCTAAAAAGTTGTCCGGTGAGAGTAGACATGCCACAAATGAAAAACAAAGCAAATTATGTTGGAGAATTGCAATACATAGCATAGATGAAGGTAAACTGAGAAATCAAACAAGTCTAAGAATTAAGTGAGAAGATAATGGGTTAGTTTGAGGCCCATCAATAAGCACCCTTGTGAAGGAATGATCAACCTTCGCTCCTCAAGGTTGAATCTCGGGTAACTCGTCCTCAAAGAGTTCCCCTCGAGAGACCACCAATGCCCAACGGGCGTGCCAATAATAGGTGATCAAAGGGGAAGGAGATTTCTAGCAACCAACCAACACTAGAGCTATGTCGATGATCAGGCAACATATGGAGCGTGTCAAAGTATCAGTTTAGTTTGCCCCTAATAGTGCTTTTACCTGAAATTTTTTTTGAGGTAATACCCCCGACAAAGCTAAGTGTTCCTCATATGGATTCCTACAATGGTAAAAGCGATCTGACCAATCACTTGGCCTCTGTCTAATTGTCGGTCGACATACTACAGATTATCGATACAATTAAGAGTCATATTTTCCAGAAGAAACTCAAGGATTCATCTCTTTGTCGGTTCTTCAATCTAATCCAGTTGGTATCATTCCAATCGTTGTAGAGTTCTAAAAATTCTTTCATCAACATGCAGAAGCCAAGGAACTGGTCTCAGGCTTTGCTTTAGATAAAGAATGGTGAGAACGAGAGTCTACATAATTACGTTAATCAATTCCAAAAGGAGATCTTTGAGATAAAGGATCTGCAGCCTTTGATTGCTCAAATGGATTTGATACAAAGAGTTAGAGAATGACGATTCAAGTATGACTTGGCCAACAATCACATCCATGCGGAGGAGGCTAATGGACATAATGGCAAACCATAAACATCTAACCATCAAACTAATAAGCAGAAGTGAATGACGAAGAGAAAAAAAATCAAAGGATAACAAGAATCCCTCTAGTTATCAACGCCGTAGCAACAACCAACTGTCGTGACAAAACTGAGGCAACCTCAAGGGAAGCTAGGGTCAGCGATAAAACACTAGTTGGTGACCATCCCAGTAGTATTAGAGACCACACGTATATCGAGATATGAAGGGTTTAACCCCACTAATCGTTTCCATGGCTGAGTTGGTCACAACCATGCAAAACAAGGAGTATTTTAGAAAATCCCTGTCGATGAAGCATGGACTTGCACTTTGAAACCCGAACAAATATTGTGACTACCATTAAGATCATGGGCACGACACATAGGAGTTTTGCCATCTCCATAGCTTGGTGAAGGAGCTAATCAGCGTCGGAAAGCTCAAGGATTTTGTTGCTGTCCGGGGTCAAACAAAGTGATAAGAACAAACGCTTCTTAAGGAGCCGTCCAATAGACCATTCAGGGAGAATAAAGTCTATGTTACTAGAATCATCCTGAGTATCCTTGGGGTAAGTGGAGAGTCATCTCGTTGATCAAGCCAGAAAAAGCATAGACCGGGAGAGGTATGTTCTATCGTAACTCTTAAGCATAACCATCATCTCATTATTTTTACAGATGTAAACCTCTTGCCTAAAGGAAATCTCTATAACGACACTATTGTCGTTACGATATTAATAAAAAAACTACCAGGCAGTGGACACAAAAAATTTAGTAAATATTAACTTCAAAATTGAGCTCGAAAAGATTAGACTGAAAACTTGTGGTTGGCAGCACCGAACGGTCCACTGTTTGGCTTCTCTACCGAGAAAAAAGAAGCTTTGGGTGTCATTGCCCTCTGCGTCTCGTGGGGCAAGTGAGAGAAGAAGTACCCCAATAAGAGGACTTTTCAGTGGTTGAGTCTCCTCCAACGTACACACCATATTCAATCGACCACTACTGAACAACTATCAGGTAGTAACCTTGACTTATCATGTAGTTGTAAAGTTTTCGGGCAACAAGGAGTTCATCACCATATGAGGAAAATTTGAATAGTCAGGGAGCTGCCATCTTTGAGCGGTCACCAGAGTCAATCATGAATAACTTTACATTAAGATCTAGCGGGAAAAGAGTTTCAAGACTAATGAGACCATCCTTCAAGTACCTTCGACCGACGACAAAGTGACCGATAACGTCTTTCTAATAAGTGAAAGTTTTGATGCAGGGCATAAAAATTTACCAATCAAGGTCCTTCAGAAGCATTAGGACATCTCTGCTTCAATGACAGCTGAGATGCCTGAAGTTTCTATCGATGTTGCTTGTCATTGAATATTAGCCCAACCATTTAGCCTGTATGGTAGAACATTAATTCACCTGCTAGAACCTTGGTCGAGCTCATAGTGACGGAGGTACAACAGCTGAAACTTGGCTACATTTGATTGGTTCAGTACCTAACCCGACTCTCAAACATGGTGATGGTTTTAAAGCCCAATGGTAAGTGGATATGTGCATAGATTTCACAAACCTCAATGTTGCTTGCCCGAAGGACACCTATATGTTACCAAAAATCAACTCATTGGTGGATGTAATGCTTGAATACTTCGTAATGGGTTTTCTCAATACTTTCTCTGGTTACCACTACACCAAAATGCATCTCTGATGTAGATAAGACTTTTTTAATTACTACACAAGGTGTTTTCTGTTCTGATGTAATGACCTTTGGGCTAAAAAATATTGGAGCTACATATCAGTGCCTCGTGAACTTAGTTTTTGGGTAATTGGGTGATTGGGTGATCATGCATGTCATGACCAGCCATCTTGAGACCATAAGACAAGAAATGAGAACTCATTCTTGAGCTCCACATGTTGGTCTTAGCCATCTTAACCAAAGGATAAGGGCTTTGGATCACCCATGTGAGTTCCTCAAAGAGTTAATTAGGTAGGTCCAGTGTACGTGATTTTAGGGTTTTAGGGTATGTGAAGAATTTGATTAGTTTGAGTGTGTGTAGGTGTGTGCGAGACCAAACCTGAGCCACTCGGGGTTGTCCTAAGGCTTGGTTGAACCTATATGAACTCACTCTTGAGTCTCCACATGTTGGTCTTAGCCATCCCAGAATGACATTTGGGGGCTTGTGACCACTCAGGTTGGAATTCACAAGAGAATTCAAGAATTGTTTTGAATTTCTATGTGGGTATGGATTTCCCTTACTAGTCCTCTAAGATAGTCAGGAAAGTCCTAAGTCTAGATCCTAGGCTTCTAAAGTAATGAATTTAACCTCATAAAAAATGAGGTCAGCAAACAATCCTAAGGTAAACTCTATGGATATATCTTTCTAAGGAATGTACGGAATGTGCAACACAACATGTTAGATGGACTTTTCTTTTGTAGCTTTAGCTTGTTTATAATTCAAGTAATTGTTATCATTTTTACAAGTCTTACTTAAGCAAAAGGCAATAAAATAAAGTTTTTACTAAATAGATAGTCTTATTTGTTCTAAAATGTCTAAATATTCGTTTAGAATACAATTAAGAGCTTTAAAAAGTTTTAAATGAAATTTTAAGGATGTAAATTTTTTTTCCTTTTAGATGTCCATTAATATAACAAAAACAACAACAAGCCGTTATCCTACGTAGTAGAGTCAGATATATGAATTTTTTCTCCATTGTGTCCTACATTGGTGTCCGTTAATAATAAAAAATGTTCTTTGTACAACCAAAGGCTTCTGTATGTTCTCCATATAAACTAGATAAAAATTAGGACACAAAGTATTTATCTTTTATTTGTTCACATTTTAGAATTTTAGGTTTTAGAGAGTTAATAGTTAAAGTTACCATAAATAAAGTTTCAGTAGATTTATTTTAAATTCCAGCTTGTTGTTTAAGAATAAATAATAAATCCTGGAGGAACTCTACCGATTTAGCATGTCTATAACTTAACTTTCATTAGATATTTTGAGAACATGATGATCTAATCTAAGAATAAATTCCACATATAACAGACAATCCATAAACATCTCGAAGAATGAATGATACCATAAATTCGTCAGTGTGAAGTATCATTGTTTTGCCCCTTTCAAATTATCACCAAAAAAAATATTGGGTGATTTTGTTAACTTATATATCCTCTAATTTTAATTCCAAAAGTGTTATATATTTTCTTAAAGGCTTTAAGAAAACCAAGTAACCTTGGGATGAGGATAAACTTTATTAAAACTTTAACCTAATCTTCTGAATTTTGTGTTGCAAGGGTCCAAATAATTTTTCTAATTTTTCAAGATCAGTAATAATATTGGCAATTATGTTAAAATATTTAATGAGGGTCATATGCAATATAGGTAGGCCGTAAAACTTTATACTTTAGCAAAACTCTTAGTTAAGAGTCACTTAGATTGTAGTAGAAATAAGCATTCCTAAAAACTCACCCCGAAATACATTAACTTTAATAATAATAATGTGTCTAGATTTTATGCAAAATGATCCAAATCATTCTCAATCCTTTTCACTAATGGATTCATGCTCTTTTGAACTACTATGATAGTTAGAAAAAGTCATGTTATCAAATCTCAACTATTTAAACTAATATTAAATGACTAGAAACATTATACTCTCAACTTACAATAAGTAAAAAAAGAAGAAGAATCCACCCCAACCATATAAAACTAATTAAAATAACCAAAATCAATAACTTAGAATCCAAATCCTTCCAAAACAAAGCATTTAAATACTAACTTGCATAAAAAACAATACTCATCTGCCAAACAAGAAGCATTCTACCACATGCATCTTATCCCAAGCACACCCATGGATGCGACAGACGAGAGCTCCATTTAACAAACCTATCATTGTTAGAAGACTTGCTGATAAGCAAGCAGAAAAATAATGGCTGATTACTGATTCAGAAGCCACGTCGTTTGTAATAATTCAAAATACCTTTATGTTTTTCTTCATGTCTATCAAAAGTGCTCCATCTCCATTGGATTATATATTGACAAGTGCACATCATGCTGAACTATTTTATGTAGTCTGTCATATTGCAGCAAATTCCGACAGTCCATGTGATGTTTTATGAAAAGAAGGATAGGTAGGGCTTTTGTATTATTCTTATGTTGGCTATTACTGAATTTTTATTCTTGCTGAAATTTAATAGAGATTGGATGTAGTAGTTCATGTTTGGTTGTCTTTTTATATTGCTACTAGGTGAGTTTTGGTAGATGATCATTGAAAATGTGTTACTAATCACAACTCGGTTGTTTCTTTTTCGTTATTGTCGGCGAGTTATGTAAAATTCGAATGAAGCGAATTGGAGATGATAGAAGTGATTCATGTACTTCATGAACTTGGCATGATAGATCGTGGCCTTGTATTAATTGTTAGAGGCATTTATTGAATTAAATTACTCAAGCGCACACACAAATAGGCTTGGAACTCATGGCCTTGTAATTTTTCAAGCACACAAATACAATAGGCTTGGAACTCATGGCCTTGTAATTTTTCAATCACTTGGCTAAGGTGAGTTGGGGGTGCCTTTGTAAGTTTTTGTATGTATTCTTTTGTCATTTGCAATTTTTTTTATTGTTATATTTTCATGATTCTTCACAATTTTCTAAAAATAAAAAAAAACAATTATCTAAAATTTCATCCGATCCTTATAGGAACTATATATATATATGCTTTCTGTCGTCTCGGGAATGTTGGTATCCATCGAATATGACTAGCCTCATAGTCAAAAATCCCCCCTTTAATGTCAAAGCATTAAGGATTTGTAGTTCCGAAGCAATTTGAAATTCATTCATCAGTAATCATGGGTTACTTCATTCTAAGGTATTCCCTCCAGTCTCAAGGGGTATGTTTGTTGTTTTGTATGTCCTAGTTTTAGCACTAACTAGGTACTTATACTAACATAGACTTTTATACTCTGACTAACATGGGGTAAGTGTGCGGTACTCAGTTTAGAGTCTGAGTTAGCTAACCTAAGGTTCATGACGAATCTACCAAGGTACTATTCTCGTTCTTTAACTTAGAGTGTTTTAGACGTTTGTTTGAAATTCCATATTTTAATTTATGTCTTGTTTTAATATTTAGGTTTGTCAGACATATTGAGATATCAAAGTTTTTTAAGTTTTAAGTTTTTTTTTTGTTTAAATTTGATTTTTGATATCTGTAAAAAAAAATTGAGATGCTTTCTTCCTTATCGTTTTTATATTTTTAAATTATATTTTTTGTTTTTATTTGGTTTTTTAGCATGAAATAATATATGAAATGAGACATGCAATAATTAAAAAAACAAGCACCTTTGATTAAACTTGGGCTAGGGTCGGGTCTAAGGTAAGCAAAATTTCAAGTTTAGGTTAGCTTAAGATTAAGCTAAGGTATAACATATGTCAGCAGATTTGGATTCAGATCAAACCTAGGATGACTTGGGTTAAGTTGGGTTTGATTTAGGTTGACTAGGGCTAAGTTGGGTTGACCTTGGATTGACCTGGGTTAAGCTGAGTTAACTTGGGTTGGCGTGGGCTTAATTTGGGTTGATGCAGGTTAAGCTGGGTTGACCCAGATTGGCTTGAGTTTGATTTGGGATGACCATAGTTAAGCTGGGTTGAATTGGACTTGGTTTGGGTTAGACCTAGGTTGGAATAGATCTAACGTTGAGTTTAGGTTATGTTAGACTTAGGTTGGATCAGGTCTAAGGTTGAGCTAGGTCTAAGTTAGGTTAGGTTTTACCTAGGTTGGATCTGTTATGAGGTTAGGTTTGATCAAACTTAGGTTAGGGTATGGCATTTGGTTTAGGTTTAAGTTTGAACTAGGTTTTAGTTTAGGTTTAGGGTTCAATTTAGATTAGAGTTTTGGTTTAGGAATTGGATTAAGTTTGAGGATTGCGCTGGGTTAGAATACGTTTAAACGGGTAAGGGTTAGGCTAAGTTTGGTTTGACCTGAGTTGAGCCTAAACCCAAGCCTAATCTAAGGTTACTGAGTTGATTAACCTAGCCTAAAAATTAACTTAAGATTTAAGAATTAAAATACTTAAATTAAAGCAAGTGAACAGGGAGCTTTCTGGAAGAAGAAAAAGAAGAAGGCAACTAGAGGTGAAGACTTTGTTGGAGCAGTGTTTTCCTTCTTCCTCTATTCAGGCTGCTTGAGGTAAGTGTCGAAGAGTTGGGATTCTTGAAGAGTGTGTCGAAGTGTCAATTTGAGTCTCAATGTGTATCGTAGAGTCAAATACCGCCTATTTATAGGTTGGGTAAGTGACATGCATTAATTTTACATGATTTTGCCTTCTTTTTATCATGCATTTTACATAATAGTTTACCTTATTTATCATGATTTTATGCTTGTGGAAGGTTCTTGGTGCTATTTTGTAGTTTATGTGTGTCGAACATGCAAAACAAAGTTAAAACACACGATATATGTTGTATGGCGCAGTCTCGCCATAATTGGACGTGTCCATATGAGAAAATCATGCCAGTTTCAGGCGTGACCACATCGGTTTCTGGCATGACCACGTTGTCGGATGTCTAGAACTCAGATTTGCATGATTTCTTTCTTATTCTAGACCTATTGATGAATTTGGAGAATTTGAATGCTTATTTTGAATCCCTAATGTAAAACCTAACTATAAATTTTTTTTTTCATGAGAGAAATTCTTCTCGGCCTCTTCTTGGCTTTTGGTGGAGATGAGAGATTTGGAGGTGGCTCGGGTACCAAAGTTAAGGGTTTTTGCAAGTTTTTCTTATGTTTCATTTTCCTCAGTTGGGGGTGAGGTCTGATACACGTAAAATATATAGTGTTTTTAGACACATTTTTATACATATTTTTAAGATATTGCACTTTAATGGAAGGTATTTATGTGTTTTTCTTTCAGAAATAAATTAAAAAGTGAAAAATGCTACAATGAGTGAAAAAGGATCAAATTTGGAGCAAAAAGATGAAAATTGTGCTAAAGTGTTTTGGCGCCTAAGCAGCAGATCTGACGCTTAAGCGCCGGTTAAACAGAGAAGACCACGCCTAAGCGCCAGCTTAAGCACCAGAGGCCCCACGCTTAAGCGCTAGAGGCAGTTATTTGGCGGTTTTCTTTATTTGGTTAAATTTTGAAAAGGTATTTGAGGCACCTATTGGCTTAAGAGGGTGGTTGAACGAAAATATTATTAAAAGACTTGTGAAAGGAGGCATCCTTTGGAGAATACATCGAATTTAGACACATTTTGAAGAGTTATCAAGGCATCTCTTGGAGATTTATAAAAGGAGGAAACTTTTACATTTAAAGGGGGTGCTTTAAGAAGGAGAGAGTGCTGGAGTCCTGAAAAGAAGATCGTGGAGAATCTTGTGGAGAGAATCAGGCACCACAAAATTTACTTTTTCCACACCACAAAATTTACTTTTTCCTTCTCTTTTAGTTTTATTTTGAGAGTTGAGAGTGTTGTAAAAGAGAAGAGATTCAAAGGAACTTCAAGAGTTTGGTGGAGGATTTGAGATAACTTTTGTTTTAAACTACTTTTGGTTTTAATCGAGACTTCTTGTTGGTTTGACAATGATTTCTACTTTTAAACTAAAGTGTGGTTTTGTTTTCTCCATGAATTCTGAGTAATTTTTTTTTCTGCTTAAAATAATAAGTAATTAAAGTTTGAATGGAAGTTTTGGAGAGTATTGATCTTTAATGTTGGAAGAAGTTGTGATGATTTAAATCGATTTAAAAACTTCATTTACTTTTACTTCTTGATTTGGCCAATCTAGATGTTAAAATTTGTTGTGAGAACATGTAAGAACCTGACTAGTATTGTCTCAGTCAACAATTGGAAAAATCACATGAGGTTGTATGAATGAGAATTTAATTCATATGATTTAGTGTAAATAAATAGAGAAATAATCATTAAAGGGTGTAGAGTTAGATGACTTTAAAATGACAGGTTAAAACCCCCAACTTGATTTATTATTTTAGGTTCTGATACGAGATGTTAGCCCTCAGGTGGAGTGAATCGAGGGACCTCTAGAATGAGAGCTGGTATATTCCCTGCTTAGCCGGTCTTTAGAACTATTCAAACTTTAAATTAGCCAATATTGTTTATAGCATCTCTAGTAAGGGTAAAGAATATAATTGCTCTTATTTGACACAACACAATTTGCGTACTTTCACAATAGACTTCCTATACTTATTACTGATTCATGCTAAGGAGAAGAATATTTTTCAAATTTAGTACTTTTCTTTCACATAAACTCAAGTTATCTTTTTAAATTGTCACTGTTCGATCAATATATCACAAAATATCAAAAAGATTTGAATTTTAATACTGCAAAAATATTTGTAGTTTAAGTAATTGTATTTTTAGAATAGAAAGTTGTTGTTCAAAAGTGCATATTAGGTATTATCCTTGTAAGTTCGATATTCAAGTCTTAATAAAAAACATTTATATTACTTGATAACAAAACATATTATTGTGTAGTACCCCAATATATATATATATATATATATATATATATAAAATATATCACAAAGAGAAATTTTAAAGAGGAAATTTCAAGTTTTTGACACTGATATAAAGTAAGAAAATATAAGTGAAAATTATAATTTAATTCATTATTACATTATTGCATATAGACAGTCGAGATCAATGTCCTATGCTATTTTATACATTTTTCTTGGTATTGTTCTTATGTGTTTTGAGAGGTTATTGTATGAGAGAGGAGTTGTTTGTTGTTGAAGAGGGAATAAATCATTTTGTAAGTGTTTTCTTTTCAATTTTACTTACAACAATGGTTTTGATGGGATGCTTTATAGGGGTTCTTTCTATCATGTGTAGCTAAACTTCTTTTCACACCTCAGTGATTTATGTGATGTGTTTTGTGGTTTTTTTGGATGATTTTCTTCTTTGTATCGTTTTCATGAGAAATCATGGTTTTTTGTTACTATGTTAACCATTGTGTTTCATTTACTCCTGATCTGATCAATTGTGAATGTTATCATATTTCGTGACATGTGACTCCTTCCAGTTGCGTAGAGGAATGAAATGGTTAACAGCATAATCTAGACAACAATAAACATATTTTATCCGGTTTTTGCAACCTAGAAAAACGATCAAAACAAACACATGGGATGCCATGGGGATTGAGATAACCTCAACTACATGAATTTTAGTCTTCTTTTGACCTATACATAGACATAAGGAAGAATTTCTATCCTTGTTGATAGCACTCACATTGAAGAAAGTGTAAGAAAATCATGAATTACCACAATGCCTAAATCATAGAGGCTTGAACCTCACATAACTTGAAGAACAGTAAGGTTTATTTGTCGTTGTTTTCCATCTTTTTTTAACACCTTATCTTTGCTTTTGGTTTTAAGTAGGTATTTTTGGTTGCACTAAATTTGGTTTAGAAGTTTAGTAAATTATAGATTCACCCTCCAGAATTTTTCTTAACATTTTCAAGGTGGGATCGATATGTGACCCGTATACTTGCGTTGTACAGCCCAATAAGTTTCAACGTGTCAAGTTTTTGGCATTGTTACTAGTGAAAGACGTTTATATTTATTTTTGTTGCCACATATGCATTTCTATGTGTTTCTTTACAGGTGTTGAGAAATAAAAAAAAAACGAAAAAATAATATATAAATTTTAAAAAAATGTTTCAACATTTTGATATGAAAAAACCCTCAAGAAAATTACTTTGGGTCTTTTGAGAAGTATAGTAGCTAATTGATGGCTAGCATTCACAATCTTTACCTACCAGACAAAGGAGCTAGGTTTGACCAACCCTCTTCCAATACCTACAACTTAACTACTTACCTAAACTCTAATTGGAAGATTAATGGCATTAGTGTAGAAAACCAACATTGGGGGAGACTCGAGCTAATCTTATAGACAATTGGAACAATTGGGGAAGGGACCACATTTGTCAAACTCAACCTTGGGAAGTCACCTCGAAATCCCTTTTTAGGAAGAATAACCTGTCGTTAGAAGAATTGATAGTAACATTGAGGAATGAATTAAACACCTACAAGAAAAGCTGGATGATCTACCCAAGCTTCAATTAATATAGTAATAACACTAGAGTTGACAACAAATAATGAGAGAGCACCTAAATCGATCTTGTAGAAAGTTGGAATAACCAGGATGATGACAACCCTGAAAAAATGATTATTTGAAGGAATTATTGATAAACCTCCGAAAAGAGTTATAAAGATAAGCTGATGCTCTTAGAAACATAGAAAATCAAGTTTGGTATTTAGCTAACTTATTAATCAATGTATCCCGTAGATGTGAGGGATAGTAGAGGGCCATAATATTGAATCTGCATAGTTGATTCCTGAAGAGCACGTTGAGTTCGATAAATTTAGTTGGACAATGACGGAGAAAGAATTAGCTCTTCTTTTCAAGTCACCCTCTTTTATTGTGAGGGAGATAATTAAGCTTATAATATCATCACTAGGAGTGCTCCAAGGGGAAGAGTTGGAAGATAGCCCTATGCAGGAGAGTGACACAGTAAAAGATCCTGAACCTATAAAACTTAATGAGAACCCAACCCAAAATTTAGGAAACCTTGAATATTTTTATATGGACTCATTTCTTGCAACTTGTGATAAAAAAACACTAATATGCAAAGAGAGGCATTAATTGGGAGAATTTTTTATTTAGAAAATACCTTAGGAATGATAGTCTAAATAGACCCCCTACAGCTTCTCTAGAAGGTTGCTATCGAACTGAGAGGGAAAAGTTGCAAGGAAGATTAAATTTTGAGGACATAGTAAAAACTCCAAAAGCAACAAAATATTGAATGCTTGATTATAATTTACTAAATTGGAACTTTAACCCTCGAGGAAGCTTTTTTTGTCAAGCTGAGGATGTTAAACTGAACACTATCTTGGGAGGCAACCCAAGCCTTATATGATGTGTTAAGTATGTTTTTACTTTCTACATTTGATTCAAAATTTGTTTTGAAATTTACTTTTAAATTTGCTTTGTATCATTTTTAAATTGTCTTTTAATAAAGAGAATTTTTAAACCTTGTTTCTCTACGAAGTGGCAACCCTTATAATGAGATTTTTGTTGCACTGTGTTTTTTACCTACTTTTGAGATTGTTATCTAATAAGTTTTGGGTTGTACTTTCTGAGTTTTATGTAAACCATGCATTTACACTTTTTATGTACTTTTCTGCTTATTATTTACTGCCACTTCCTTTTATGCATGTATTGGAAAAAAAATAAAAAAAATTTTGGGGAGGGGGAGATGTGCATCATTATGAACCTAACAGATAATTTGCATAAATAAGTAGAGAATTAAAATTAAATTTGACAGTCCTTGTAGGGAATTCTAATTTATTTTAAAACTGCTTATGATAGCCTATTTCAAGTATATAAATGTCATTTTATAAAAGATTAACTTTGTTGAGTAATAATAAGAATTAGAATTTACCAACTTCAGATTTTATTTAAGAGAACCCATAGATTATTAAAAACATGTTATTTAAGTGTTAAGTAGCAAATTAAGAATGTTTTAATCTATTTCAATTCATTTTAATCAAGTTAGAATTATCATGAGTATTAACTGAGAAGATAACCTAAAAGGTGTGACATTAAAATATTAATGTTGAGATTTACTACTTAAGAAACACTACCCTTCACCTTAATTTAAATTAAAAAGAAAAAAAAATTAGCAACCAAGTATAGTAATTCAAAGAAGGAAGAAAAAAAAAGAAAAGAAAAAGAAAAAAAATAAAAGTAGAAGTGAAAACCCTTAAGGAGAAGCTTGAGGTAGACATAATAGTTATTGAAAGAAAAAGAATTAGAAGGGTGTCTAGTGGGACTTAAGTGATAAAGCTTTTCTAAGCTTCTTTAATAGAATCCCTTTTTAGTAATCTTCAAAGAAAAGTAGTAATGCTCAATTAGCTAAAATCTATTCAAATTGCATCAAAGACATTCAAGTTTAGTGAAAGAGTCTTAAGATTACCTCAATTTAATGATCTACAATATTTTCTTAAATATAAGAATGAAGGAAATTAATGAAAGATTAAGATATTAGTAATTAAAGATAATTGATCAACAATGACATTTAAACACTTTTATTTAGATTGATAAACATATGGAAGTCTTAGACATTTACAAGAGTACCAATTATCTTCATGAAATCCCAACACAGTTATGTGATTACTTAAGAGAAAGTAATAGGGTAAGTTTGTGGGTATTAATACGTGTCAAGTATACATGATTTCAACCACTTTTTATGATGCGTTTTACATATTATTTTACCTTATTTATAATGATTTTATGTTTTTGGATAGTTCTTGGTGCTTTTTTTGTAGGTTATAGGTTTCAAAGACGTAAAAAGGAGTCAAAACACATGATATAGTGTTGTCTGGTGCAGTCACTCCAAAATTGTGTGACCAAGCTAATTTTTGGCGTGACCATGCCGCTTGACATCCAAAACTCAAATTTGCAAAATTTCTTAACTATTTTGGACCTATTGACTAATTTTAAGGATTTGGATTCTATTTTAGATCTTCAATGTAAAACCTAACTGTAAACACATATTTTTGTCATGAGAGAAATTCATTTTTGTCTCTTCTTGGATTTTGAAAGAGAGGAGAGATCAGGGGGCGGTTTGGGCACCAAAATTGAGGGGTGTTGAGAGTTTTCCTTAAATTTCCTCTTTCTCATTTGAAGTTGAGGTCTTAAGGGTATTTTCTACAATTTTCGTAATATTGCTCTTATATGTCTTGAGAAGTTATTGTGTGAGAGAATAGTTGACTACTATTGAAGAGGGAACAAATCATTTTGTAATTGTTTTCTTTTCAGTTTTCCTTGCAACAATGGTTTCGATGGGATGTTTTATCGGGATTCTTTATAGCTTGTGTAGTTAAACTTCCTTTCATGCCTTTATGATTTATAGGATTTGTTTTATTGTTTTTTCAGATGATTTCTTTCCCTATATCATTTTCCTGGGGGCTTCTTGTTACTATTTTAACCATCGGGATTCATTTTCTCCCGATTTGATCAATTAGGATATTAACATATTTCGTTATTTGTGATTCCTACATGTTGCATAGAGAAACAAAATAGTTAACAACAGAATCTGGATAGGAACAGACATATTTTATCGAGGTTCTCCAACCTAAAAAGAGGATCAGAACAACTTTGGAGGATGTCATGGGGATTAAGGAAGTCTCAACTTCATTTATTTTATCCTTTCTTTAAACTACACATAGGCATAAGAAGGAATTTCTATCCATGTTGACAAAAATCATGTTGGGGAAAGTCTAGGAAAACAATGAATCACCAAATTACCAAAATCACAGGGGCAAGAGCCTCACATACCTTGAAGAACAATATGAATTATTTTCCGTTATTTTCCATCTTTTTTAAACATATTATTCTGTTATTTTGCTTTTAAGTATAAAATTTAGAAAATTATCTCCTGTTTGTGATCACGTTAAACTAGGTTTAGAAGTTTAGTAAATAGAGATTCACCCTATAGAAAAATTCTTATCATTTTCCTTGTAGGATCGATGTGCGGTACTATTTAACTGCATTATTAATTAACATGTATGCTTGAGATTTGCGGTCGACTTACTTCGCAGTAAGTTCCAGCTTGTTAGGAAGATGGTGATAGAGGGTTCTTGGACTTCTGGTTAGGTGGTGCATCGATGACATAGATGAATCAGAGTGTTAATGAACCATAGATCGCCGCTGGTGAAATGACACTAAAGTTCATGGTCTGATCCATGGATGTAGACCACACGCTGGTGTGTCAAGCAGAGTGAGCACGCAGAGTGGCCACTTAAATACATATCTAGGCATAGTGACCATGCCGAGAAGCTTTCAGGCGTGATCATGCCCAAGCTAGGCGTGACCACGCTAAAATACTTCTAGGTGTGATCACTCACAGGCCTGCATGACCATGTTAGACAAAAAATAAGGAAAGTGCAGTTTTGGCTAATGTGGTTGCGCTGGACCAAGGAAAAATGTTCATGTTGGTGTTATGTCATCAATAATGAGGTTAACATTGGGTACCTAGTAAGCTATCCTAGGCTTCTAGACTAGACTGCTTTAGGGCATGTTTGATCCTCAGTTTTACTTCTACATTGGTTAACATAAGGTTCATAGGTTGAATCTACCTTGGTGGTGGTTGTAATAGAGTTGGTGAATTTTAATTATTTTTGGGGTTTATTAATTTGTTAGTCTTCGTGTAAATCATGAATTCTTTTAAGTTTAGGGTTTCATTTTATGTTTGACAGTTTGTGTGTTAAATCAGAGTTTTCTTCTAAGTTATGAGATTTGGTTTTCTATCCTAAATTAATGTTCTTTATTTGATTTTCTCATGTGGTTGGTGGGGGATTTTATTATGTCGCCACACACTATAAAACTTCCTAGAAGACTTCTATCTAGACGATCAGGCATGAAATTTTGAAGAATAATATATTTTCCCAGAGGAATAAAATATAACCTCGGGAATAGGTCTGGTCATCTGGATGATGAAAATCTCCTCTGCCTAAGGAACAATAATTTTTTCCCTTACCTTATAGGAGTAATATAAATCTTGTTTCCTACAAGGGCAAGACCTCGTAATTAATTACATCTTTAGAGCCGTGAGCCCAAAGAAAACTGTTAATTAATATAATGAGTCAAAATTTTAAAGATCAGACTTTCATAATTTGAGTGATTAAAAGTAAGTGGATGGTCCAAATTGGAAGGGATGGGACTTATTGTCCGATGACAACATGCCATTGGAAAGCTCAAACAAGATGTAGGATGAAGTTTGGAGAGTGGAAATTGAAAGGTCTCAAAGGGACTGATGATGAGTTTGAATTGACCAAGTAAAGTTCAAGGATAAATCAGGGATATTGGATTTGGCTGACAAAAATGTTTGAAAACCCTAAGCTAAGGATAAAGTCGACTAGAGAAGGATTCCTAGATTAGAAATGAAACCCTGAACTCTATAAGGAATTCTAAGGGCAGACTAACCAAGACTTTGGGAATAACGTCACCGTTCAAGATGTCGATGGCTTTCTGTCATCTGGGGAATATTGGTATCCATCAACTATGAATGATCTCATAACTATGAATCCCCTTTATGTGTCATAGCGTAGAGGGTTTGAAGTTTTGAAGTGGGATGAAATAGCTTCATTAGTAATCACTAGTTACTTCATTATAAGGAATTCTTCCTAATCTCAGGTGGTGGGTTTGTTGTTTTGTATGTCCCAGTTCTTAGCACTATCTAGGGTACCTATTAAACTAACATAAGTTTCTATACTCAGACCAACCTTGGGTAAAGCTATGGCCCTCAATGTGGTATCTAAGTTAGCTAACCTATGGTCCATGTCAGATCTACCTAGGTTTTGTTCTCATTCATTATCTGCATTTGTTTTAGATGGTTATTTGGCATTCAATATTTTAAGTTATGTATTTTTTCAATTCCTATATTTGTTAGTCATGTTGAGAAATAAAAATTTTTCTATGTTTTGAGTTTGTTTTGTTTAAGGTTTGGTATTTGATGTTTTTGGAGAAAATCGAGAAGTTTTTCATCCTTGTTTTGCTTAAATATTTTTTTGGTTGTTTTTATTTGATTTTTTATCATGGAATAACATATTAAATGAAAAATGAAATAACACACATAAAATAACACATATATTTAGCCTTGGATTAAACTTGGGCTAGGGTTCACCTTAGGTTTTCTCAACATTGCGCTTAAGGTATGATATGATTGACCTAGCTGTGTTCAACTTAGTTCTGGCCTAGGTTGGGCTTGTCTTGGGTTGACTATGATTGACTTGGGTTAAGGTTAAATTTATTTGGGTTGACTCAGGTTGACTTGGATTTGAATTGGGTCGACATGGGTAAGGCTAGGTGAACCCGGATTGAGCTAGGTTTGATTTGGGTTGATCTAGGTTAACATGGGTTGACCAATCAGGGTTTAATTTGGATTGATTAAGATTAGGTTTAAGGTTTGGGTTAGGTTATACCTAGGTTGGGTCAGGCCTGGGTTAGTTTTAGGGCTTTGGTTTGGTTAGACTTAAGTAGGGTCAAGTTTGGGTTGGGTTTAACCAATGCTAGGTTTAGGGTTTGGGTTAGTTTATACATGGGTTGGGTCAGGTCAAAGTTATGTCAGGTCTAGGTTGGGTCAAACCTGGGTTAGGTTTGACTTGGGTTGGGTCAGGTCTAAGTTAAGTAAGGTCTGGGTTGGGTCATAGCTGGGTTAAGTTTAGTGATTTGGTTAGTTTAGAGCTGGGTTAGGCCAGTTCTAAGTTGGGTCAGCCTTAGGTTAGGTTTACAGTTTGGGCTAGGTTAGAGCTGAGTTGGGTTTGGTCTAAGTTAGGTCAAGTTTGGGTTGGGCCGGACCTGAGTTAGGTTAGGTTTTGGGTTAGGTTAGATCAAGGTTAGGTCAGATCTATGTTGGTTCAGGTTTGGGTTGGGTTAGCCTTGGTTTGGTTTAAGGTTTGGGTTAGGTTAGGCCTTAGTTGGGTTAGGTTAGGCCTTGGTTGGGCCAGGTCTAAATTGGGTCGGATCTGGGTTAGATTTAGGCTTTGAGTTAGGTTAGATCTATGTTGGGATAGGCATAAGTTGGGTCAAACCTAGGTTAGGTTTAGGGTTTAGGTTAGGTTAGAGTTGGGTTGGGTTAGATCTAAGTTGGGTCAGGTCTAGGTTGAGTCCGACATGGGTTAGGTTTAGGGTTTAGGTTATGTTAGACCTGGATTGGGTCAAGCTTAAGTTGGGCCAGGTCTGGGTTGGGTTAGACCTGGCTTAGGTTTAAGGTTTGGGTTTGGTTAGACCTAGTTGGTTCAGGTCTGGGTTGGGCCAGAACTAAGTTAAGTTTATGGTTTGGGTTAGGTTTGACCTAGGTTTGGTCAGGTATAATTTGGGTCAGATTTGGGTTGGATTAGACCTGAGTTAGGTTTGGAGTTGGGTTAGGTTAGACCTAGGTTGGGTCAGGTCAAAGTTAGGTAAGATCTGGGTTGGGTCATACCTGGGTTAAGTTTAGAGTTTGGGTTAGGTTAGATCTGTATTAGGTCAAGTCTAAGTTTGGTCAAGTCAAGGTTGGATCTGACCTGGGTTACGTTTGGGTTTGGTTCAGACCTGGCTTGGGTCAAGTCTAGGTTGGGTCAGAGTTAGGTTCAGAGATCAGGTTAGATCAGATATGGGTTGGGTCATGTCTAAGTTTGAATAATTACAAAAATTTTAAATTTATGACACCTACAATAAAAGTAAGAATGTTTTGTGGAAAACTTTATTAGAGAAAAAATAATTATTTTTAGATGGCCAATTTGTTTCTAAACTTAACTGATCTACTATTAAAGAATTTTTTTTTGTGCTAGGAGAATTAATGGATGGGAACCTATATATGCTATTTCCATTGATGATCATCAAAAGCACAATTGGTTCGTGCTGGGAGAATTAATGGAAGGGAACCTATATGTGATTTCCATTGATGATCATCAAAAGCACAATTGGTTCTATCAAGAATAGACTTGGCGCCCATTACGATAGAAAGGAAAGGTGTGTGCCAACTATATGTTAGTGCTATTAATGATTCATATCAGGAAGTACTGACTAGTATTAAAAATATGTGATATATGCTAATTATTATCTTTTAATACTCTTTGAAGGTGAAGTAATACTTAGATATGTGATATATTCAAAGTCAACCATATAAACAAATAACATTATAAAAGGGAATATAAAACGCCAAATAGAGTGGTAACATTATATGAATTTCAATGTTGGATTGTGTGTTATTGATACATGTTTAGTATGACAGCATTAGAACCTTTAACAAATAAGCAAGAAAATTCGGAAGAATAATGTAAAAGAGCGATTAAATTATACAAAAACTCGTGATTTTTATTAAAAAATATTAAAAACGATACTTTGAAGGACCTTCGCGATTCGGTGATGTTCCTTTGAAAATCATGTTAGCAGAACGAAAAAGATCACATGCGATCTAAAACGACGCAAAAAAATTGTCGTTCCTGCGAAATAGCTTCAGGAAAAGTTCAGGAATTACTCCTTCACCAAACGAAATTTTTTTTTTTGCGTATTGACATGCGCTACAACGCAAAGAAGATTCTTCGTCTTCATAAACAAAACCTAAATGTTAATGTCAAAGTCATTTTCTAACAAACAGAGATGGACGGGCTCCTTTTGGGACTCTCTGGAATTGAGATATAAACAGATGGGCTGTCTATTTCTATATCTTTACAATTGGGGCGTCAAATAATTAAGAATTACTACTTGATAATATGCTGCGTGTGGCATTATATATTAAATTTGGTGCTAGTTCATGCCACCAATTGGTCCATTTTGGCTTCCATGACTATGATAACTAAATGAAGAAAAATGTGTGCGCCAAGCGACTGCGATTGAATAAATTTGAGATCCAGACTTTCGGACTTAAATACGTCCGGACAACGGACGCGATACACCGGACGGAGCAGAAGAGAATAAAAAAACCACCTCCAGTGTATCAAGTCCACTGTCCGGACGTAGCTCGCGTCCGCAATATTTTTCAAATTACAGGAGATAAAATATGGAGGAATGGAGATAATTGTTTTATTTTTTTTATATTTTATTGTCCTTTTTTTATTTTTGAAAATAAATCAAGTTATTTTTGAAAATATTTAAAATAATGTCTAGATATATTTTCTTAACTTTTATGTAAATCACCATGGCATGTCTTCTTTACTTTTGCCAGCAGCAGATGGCAGCCGCTGGCACCACACCAACTATCAGTCTATCACCACAATTGCTCACAACCATCTACCAATGCCGCCCCACCATTGCTCTCAATTTTTTTCATCTTCATAAATAATGACACATAACTTTAGATATAAAATGTATTTCTATTTCAAGTATAAATAAAAATAAAACAAGAGCCATTTACATACATACCTCACAACTTTTGTTTATTTACAAATCTAATGACTAAAGTTTCATATTTACATGCATATCTCTCAAATCTTTGACATAATATCAAAAAATGTACCATTACTAGTTACTTTTTTTAACAAGAAATACACCTTTTTAGGCTTCATTTTATGACACTAAAGTGTTATAAATATAAAAATGAAAGTTTTGATGTTAGATATATAAGTACATAAGAACTAACACAATGTTATTAGTTATGTTAAAATGAAAGTTTAGTTGTTAGATATTGTTGAATCCTAAATTGTTCTGTGGATCACGTCCAGTGAATAAAGTGTTGGTCGAGCGAGAGGAAAAAGAGTAGGAGAATAATATACTTGAATAACACTTAAGTTTTTGTGGAACTAATCAATCCCTCATTTATGAAAGTGATCCTCCTATTTATAAGTCAATGGAAGAGTATATTAAATTACACAATTATCCCCATTTAGTGGAAATGTTACGGTCATTTATGAACCATTACAGATTTTCATATTAACAACTGACATGGCATAATTTGACCACGTAACTGTTACTAGCGTCTCTTCATGTTTTTAACCGCACTTGGAGTCATTTCTTGTTCGTAACTGTCGGGTCTAATTACCCGATATCCTTTCCATCAGTTAAGAATTGATAGGCAGACTGAATAACTTACAGTTGGCTCCACCGATAGATTTTATCATAAAGGTGTCTCCTTCGGTCGGCTATCTTCAATGCAGTCACGCATTATTTCTTTGCTTTGTTAGGCTTTCTCTCGATCGATCTGGAATAAATTATGACTAGTGTAATGCTGGATGGTTTGCACTTTTATTGATCTTCTTCATCTTGGGATTCATGGAATCTTTTCAAGATTTGTAGTTCTCTTACTTTTTTGAAAGTGATAAATGTCATAAGAATAAAAGAATTAAATGTCATAGTTAATAGCATAAGTACTGTTAATAACTGTACTCTTTTGATTTTTTTAATTCCTTCATATAAATAAGGTGTGATTAACATTTTTTTTCTTCATTTCCCGGACTTTATATATTTCAATCATCCATATTAGTGAATAGAAATGTCAGACGCCAAGAAGCGAGTGAGTGAAAAAGCCATGATGCAAGCTTTTGGGCTTCCAGCTTCAAGAATTCGATCTCCTGGAGACATTAAAAAGGAAAAAAAAACTTGGAAGTTCTCGTTCGATCCATGGGAATAGAGCGAGAGAAGGACCGTGAATTATGAAGGGACCGGGTAAGGAGAGAAAAATAGTTGGGACAAAAAAGATGACTGGAGGGATCAATCCTAAAAGTTTCATCAAGCAATAATTGGAAGACAACGAAGAATCATCCAATTGACCTCATTTTTGTGAGATTTGTCTCATTCTCTCTAGAACTTAGGATTTTAGTCTTAGGGTTTCTTCATGGCTTTGCCTAGATGACTAGTATTGGAAATCATACCAACTAGAAATTAAACCATCCCTTGACTCCTTGAAGTTTCATGTGTTTGACCATAAATATCCAACCTTTGGTTGAGTTAATTGAGGTCATATATTGAAACTTAAATTAAGTTCCTAAGTATTTGAAATGTTTTAAATAACCCTTTGATCCTAGAGACCTAGATCTTCCTATTGGTCCTCCTCCTTAGGGCTCTTCACTCACCTTCACTCATTTTTGGAATAACCCTTGTTTTATCTTTTGGAGAGCTCATTTGATTACGAAGTTCTCCTTTGGCTAAAAAAAGGTTTATTTCCTAAATGAATAAATGAAATAATAAAATCAATAGAATTCTATTTTAAAGAAAAAATAATAAAGTTAATAAAATTCATTAAAAATAGGTAAATCATTTGAAATTAAAATGAAACATAATTCAAAAATAATTTCCTCAAAATTTTCAAAATTAATAATAAAAATTTATTTTTCAAAATTAAAAAAGATTTGGAAATAAAAGAAATAAAAATTAAAAATCATCAAAATCTTTGAAATTGATTAAAATTTAAAATAAATCATAAATTAAAAAAAATAGACAAAATAAAAACTTTCTAAAATAACATTAAATTTGCTATTTTTTTACATATCTTTTAAAACTGTTCCATTTAATTCACTTTAATTTAAAAGGATTTTTCAAAATATATAAATTTTATAAAACACTCATAAAAAATATTTAAACATTAAAAAAAGACCATCCATAATTTTCTAAATTTTTAAACATTTTTATTTTTCAAATAAAAAAAAATAAATTCATAACAAAATTATTTACCCTCATATGCATTCTCCCCATGGTGATTACTTCCAAAGCTTCACGTAACCCTTTGAAGCTTCCTATTGGTTGCCTTTACACACAAAAATCTCACTCACGATTCTCTTCAAAATTTATTTGTTAGGCCATCAAACTTGAGCCAATTTTTGAGCCATCACCAAGCCATCTTTTCTAAATAATTTGGCTCCTTTCTAAGCCACCTCTCTTGCTGAACTTTTGAGCTTATTTCAACCCCTTCTTCAAGATCATTTGAGCCACATTTCAAGCCTAATCCAAACTCTTTGAAGCTTTTCTAGAACCTTCATCCAAGCTAGCCAATTCTTGTTTTTACTATCAAGCTACATGGTATCTTCCTATTGGCCAATATTGGAACCTCCCCAACTAAATTCTAACTATCCAAATAACTCAAAGAGCACAACTTAAGCTTGCCAAAACCTTTCCAAACTTCCTTGGCAAGCTATCCAAACCAAGTCCATTTGGCAGTCATTGATTGGTAGCCAACCTTTCTTGATTTTCCTTGGTGGCATTACCCCATTGGCCCCAATATTTGACCAAGAGCCACCTTAAAAACCCATGGTCATTATATTGAACCAACCAGGGAGCTATCCCTACTCCTTGCTCTCACGTATAAATAGATGAGTTTTCATGTCCTTAATTACACCTTTGATATCCCATACATGAACCATGACATTATAACACTTCACTGTTTATCCATTAATTTCACCATCTGATCATCCTGATCTTTTTCTTGAGTGAAGAAATCACTTCCCTAATTAGTTCCATTCAATATCTAGTTCTCTATACTGGAATTCAATCAAAGGGTGGACGGCCTTGATCGAGTTCTTATACAGAGGAGGTTTACCTTGCAATTTTCACTTGAATCTTACATATTGGATCTCAGTGAGGCTTTATGTGGGATTAAATCTAAAAGATTGTAGCTGGATCAAGGTACGTAACTTTTCTTTTAATTTCTAAGTCAGTGTCCAAGGTTTGTGAAGTAAAATTACATGCTATTAAGTTTTAACCGTTGGATTGATAGGATTTGATCAGATGAGGCTTTTGCGGTTGAATATTGATAATCCATGAAAATTTGATTGAGATTGAGTTGTTTTACTGCGAGCAGATTTTACTGCCGGCAGTCATTAATTCACATCCCATTTTGGATGATGAACCGATGTTGTCAGTTTGTTTATAATTTGAATGTTCGGGTTGAAAGGTACTGCTTAGGCTTAATGGAACATTTTGTATGTTCGTGGTGAGACCTGTAAAGCTTTATGATGGAGAGTGTTAACCTATAAAAGAAAAGCATAAAACTAATTTTAGGGTTGTTGACATGAGAATGTTTAGGTGGATGGGTGGCTTTGGACTTAGAGACTAAATGTAAAAAGAATATATCTGCAAAAAGGTTGGTATAGCTCCAGTGGCAAACAAGATAAGAGAGAGTCATCTTTGATAGTTTGGTCACATTAAACGTTGTTCAACTGATAATGTTGTTAGGAGTAGATGTTTTACATGTGACATGGTAAGAAAGGTAGAGGCGGACCTAAAAAAGCTTAGTTATGTTGTATAAAAATAATTTTAACATCTTCTAATTAATTTAAATATGACACTCATTAGGACATAATAAGTAATGATTCAAGTAGTTGACCCCACTTAGTGAGATAAAGGCTTGTTGTTATTGTTGTTGTTGTTGTTATTGTTATTTTATTATTTTAAATATAAAATTATCTTAACACTTTTTAAATTAATAAAATAAAATTTCAAGTTAAAAAAAAACGCTCAATTGTCTATCTTATTATTCTTTGTTTATTTGTGAGTTACAGGTTTTCATTTCTTATTTTTAAACTTTTCTTGGATTATTATTTTTTATTTTCTTTGAAAATTAATTGTTTATTATCAAAGCTAAAGTTTATTTTATTCTTATTAAATGGGAAATGACTTTTAATAATTATGAGATTAATTTCTCAAGTTAGATATAACCTCAAGAACATTCTTTGAAATTTTGGAGTTATCTAGATTTATTTTAAATGCATATTATTTTTCATTGTTTATAAGTGGAAAATACAATTTCTACCAAAATAAGCTTAAAAAATTATAAAAATAATTCCAACAATTATAAACATCTATTGAGATATTATATTTAAATTTTAATACATTTTAAATTATTTTTCATTTTTTAGCATTATAATTATTTTTATGTCCTTGATTTTATTTCATCATCAAATCAACTTTAAATCTAATAAATTTTTTTATTAAGATTAAAACTAACCACATGATGATCTCATAAAAATTTATGTCTCAAAGTAAAATTAATTTTAGATTTTTAGGAATTTAGCTTTTTTATGGAGATCTAGGTTAATTAAAAGGATTCATCAACTTAAGAATTGGGGTTTGTTAATTTTCTAACCTAATGTATTAAAAGCCTTCTTAAATTTAAACTTTATATTTGTAATATCTTAAGTATGAATTTTTAAATTCATAATGCAATTGGATTTATTCTAGGTTTTTTAGATTTTCTTGCATAACAAACATTTAATTCCTTAAAAATAAAGGATCTAAAGGAATTCTTAAAAATCATCCATAATAAATTAAAGCCAATATAAGTTGATTAGGACAATATAATTTCCCAACTAAACTTTTATTTTCAAAATTAACTCTTTTAAACAAAGCCCAAATTATTTTAGTTTTAATTTTGATAGATTATTCATTGTTTATTGATTTTAGAGATATCTATTTATTTATATTTAGTTAAAATTTTAAGGATTTATTATTTTTTTAGATTTCATAGTTTTTTTTTAATTTAAGTATTTTTTTCTTTTTTATTATATACATATATTGGATGAGTAGTTGTTAGATATGACTCATATATCAGATAAGAGACAGATGCTGGAGTAGAACGGAACAAGCCAGCAAAGCGGAGCGAGCTAGTAGAGTAATTTTATAATTACATATTGTACGCTAGGGTTATATATATATGTCTTGTTTGTAACCCTAGGTATCTTATACTATTTTTCTGAATTGAAGGAAATGCCGCCGCTCTGCTCCTGATGACGTAAACATCTTTGTCGAATCTTGTTAAATCTTTGTGTTTTCTTCTGTATTTGTGTCGATTCTTATTTTTCTTTGCCCTAAAATTCTCAACAATAGTGCTATTTACACTTAGCAATATCTTATTTGTGGCATTTAAATAGCAGAGGGCCTCCAATCACATAGAATTAATTAAAGTTACACTTTAAAATCGGGTGGATCCAATCAACATGTGCTTTATTCCATTAGGTTGAAATGAATTTAATTGATACAAAATCTCAACCACTCATCTCTAAATATGAGATCAAACGGTTTAAAGATTGTCTCCTACCTCCAACCAATAAGAAATTTTGTTCTTCAAAATAGCTCTTATCAGAGAAAAATTATTACATGAGGACTCCACATGCAGAGCTGCTTGCATAGTTCACTCTCATGCTGACACGTGGAAGGCCGGTTCAACTACATAAAAAAATGAAAACGCGCTATCTGGCCTAACCGATGCGTTTCAGAGCCTAAGCAAATATTTTTTGCGTTAAATTGTTTTTGTTCTATAACATACTAACAACAAAATAATAACACACTAAAAACACATAATAACACACTAATAACACATATAATAACACAATTATACACTTTGTAGCCCCCGGTATAACACGTGTGGAATATTCTCTGCGTGTTATACCGCGGGTTATAACACCGTCCCACGTGTTATACAACCGCCTCATAATACTCCTCTAGCCCGTGGTATAACACGTGGGGAATATTCCCCACGTGTTATACCGCGGGCTTGAGAGTGTATAATTGTATTATTATTTGTTATTAGTGTGTTATTATGTTTATTAGTGTGTTATTAGTGAGAGAATATTATTATACTCTCAATAACACATTAATAACAATGAATAACGCGGAAAATATTCAGAATAATGAGAGGAAATATTTTTATATGGTGAATATTTATATAACTGATCAGTCGCGCCTGTTCGCGCGTTTTCATTATTTCTTCATTTTTTATGTAGTTAGGCCGGTCTTCCACGTGTCAGCGCGAGATTGGACTCTGCAAGCAGCTCTGTATGCGGAGTCCTCATGTAATAATTTTTCCTTATCACAGGTGATCTATGCCAAATTAATAATAATAATAAGTTTCATCAATAGTCTTTATTAGACCAATTAATTGAATATAATAGTTTAATTAACAACATAGAATTAATCTCCATAGTTTTTGCTTCTAGAATCTAAATTCAACTAATCTTTATGTAAGAGGAGAAAAAAAAGAATAATAATAAAAAGGGGCATTTACAGTTATACCGCACATTTCTTATGTATTTACATATCTAACCCTAAACTTTCATATTTAAATGCGCATAGCACTCAAATCTTTATTACCTCGTAAAAAAAAATTAGTAAAATAAATAAAGATAAAATAAAATAATATAAAAGAATTCAACTCTCTCATCATAAAAGCATAGAAATAATTTTTATTTTTTTTTTCTTTTTGACGTGTCCTTCTTATATGATTCGAGTAAAAATCATGCGAGTAAAAGGTTTATTTTGAAAAAAAAAATGTTTTATATAAAGTCACATGAGCACATTATTCTTCTTTTTTTTTAATATCAATTAAAGAAGTATTTTTTCACTATCATTAAAAAATTTAAAATAGCTTTCTATGTTTTAAAAATTAAAGTGAGGATATAGATTAGTCGTTGTAGGTCTCAAGCCAAGATGCGAAAAATGGAGGGTTGCGTTAGGTAGTCGACAGCCAGCGTAAAACTTGTAAAAAAAAAATCATGAAATGAATCATTTTGATCTTTGTGTAAGTGCTAGGGTGTCCCCTGGAAGCGACGCGCTGTATAGTCTGAATACAGTGAAAAATGTGCAAAGGCCGCTACGCCTGCGCCCCGGTGTAGTGTTAAATAAACAAGGGTCAATGGTAAATTAATGGAATTAATTGATATTATGATTCATAGAAAAATTAATATCTTATGTTTTCAAGAAACTAAGTGGGTTAAAGAAAAGGCTAACGAGATTGATAATTTAGATTTTAAACTTTGATATTCTGGTAAGAGTCGCACTAGAAATGGTGTAGGTGTAATTATAGAGAAGAGTTTGAAAGATAATGTTGTAAAAATTAATAGAGTTGGAGATATAATTATAGCCCTTAAGATTATCATTGATACTAAGATTTTTAATATTATATGTGTTTATGCTCCTCAAGCAGGTTTGGATACAAGGTCTAAAGATAATTTTTGGAATGACTTAGAAGACTTAATACAAATGATACATCTTGAAGAAAGAATTTTTTATTGGAGGAGATTTAAATGGACATGTCGGTAGAGTGATAGAAAACTTCAGAAATACTCATGGTGGCTACGGTTTTGGAGTAACTAATGAAGAAGGTAGAGCTATTTTAGAGTTTGTTTTAGCGTATGATTGTGTTATTACTAATACTTTATTCAAGAAAGGGGATGATTATCTTATTACTGTGGATCTAATAAAAGACTAATTGATTATTTTCTTATGAGAAGAAGAGATCGTTGCGATTGTAAAGATTGTAAGGCCATTCCAAATGAAAATTTAAGAACCTAACCTTATTAGTTCTAGATTTTAAGATTAATAGTTGTAAAATAAAGAAAATTAGGACTCAGTATGGTAGAATTAGATGAAGAAACTTAAAAAATAAAAATAAAATTATTTTTACGAGTAAAATTCAAAATTTCAAAATTTGGGATATTCATGAAGAAGCAAATGTTATGTGGGATAAAGTAACAAACACTATTAAACAAGTAACAAAAGATGTGCTTGGAGAATGAAAAGAAAAATTTTTTATAAATAAAAATAGTTGGTGGTGGAATAATAATGTGCAAGAAAAAATAAAATATAAGAAGTTATGTTATAAAAATTGGTTCAAATGTAAAAGCTTAGAGAACTGGGAAAAATATCTAATGCCCCACAGATAGTCTAAAAATTAAATTTTTTATGCTCAAAATTTTGCTTTTAGTGATCATTATAATATATTAGATACTAAGGAGGGTGAAAAATATTTGTATAAACTAGCTAAATAAAGAGAAAAGAAAAATAAAAATTTAACTCAACTAATGTGTATTAAAGATGAAAATCAAAAAGTATTTTTCTTAGAAAAAGATATTCAACATAGGTGCGTGAGTTATTTTGATAAATAAAGTTCCTAAAAATACAATCGGCCTTAGTGATCTTAATTTCGTTAATAATAATCAAACATTTTGTTTTTATCGTCACATTAGTAAAAAGAAGTTGATGAGGCTTTAAAGAAAACCAAGGGTGGAAAGCTGTAGGACCTGATGATATCCCAATTGAAGTCTAGAAATATTTTGGAGATTTGAGAGTTTCTTTGCTTATTAAACTCTTTAATATTATTTTTAAAACTAAAAAGATGCCTGAGTAGTGGAGGAAGAGTATTTTGGTCCCCATTTTTAAGAATAAAGGGGATGCACAAGAGTGTGCAAATTATAGAGGAAATAAGTTGATGTGCCATACTTTAAAATTATGGGAGAGGGTAATTGAACATAGGTTAATACGTATTACAAAGATTTCCCATAATCAATTTGGATTTATGTCAGGCAGGTCTACTATGGAAGCTATACATTTATTGAGAGGTTCGTTGGAGAAATTCAGAGATAATAAGGAGGATCTACATTTGATTTTTATTGATTTAGAAGAAAAGATTACGATAAGATTCCAAGAGATATCATTTGGAAAGTTATTGAGAAGAAATATGTTGATTTGACTTATATTTAAGTCATTAAAGATATGTATACTAGAGCTGTTACTTGTGTTTGAACTAAAGGAGGATTGACCAATATTTTTCTATTTTTGTTGGATTACATCAAGGATCAACTTTAAGCCCATATCTTTTTGCTTTAGTTATGGTTGGTCTTACTGGACATTTACATGAGATGTACCTTGGTGTATGTTTTTTTGCTGATGATATCCTTCTCTTGGAGAAAAAAACCTAGGAAAAACTTAAATTAGGGAGGTCTACATTGGATTCTAAAGGCCTTCTTTTGAGTAGAACCAAAATTGAATATATGGAATGTAATTTTAGTATTACTTGCTCTAGTGATAGAAGTGTAACTTTGGGTGATCAAATTATTAAAAAGTGTGATCAATTTTGGTATCTAGGGTCTATTGTTCAAAGCGATGGTGATATAGATTGAGATGTTAATAGTAGAATTCAAGTTAGTTGGTTGAAGTGGAGGAATGTTTCGGGCTTATTGTGTGATAGAAAAGTACCGCTTAGACTGAAAGGAAAATTTTATAAGATGGTGGTGAGACTTGCAATGCTCTATGGCGTTGAATGTTGGCCTTTAAAAGAGAAGTATATTACTAAGTGTTGTCGAGATGATAATGATCATATGGATGAGTTGCTTTACACTTAGAGGTAAAATGTGAAATGAATATATTTGTGATAGGGTTGGGGTAGCTCCAGTGATGGACGAAATTAGAGAGAGCCGTCTTAGATGGTTTGGTCACATTAAATGTCGACCATCTGATGATCCGATTAGGTGAGTAGATGTTTTAAATTCAACTTATGTTAAGAAAGGCAAAGGTAGACCTAGGAAAACTTGGCATATCTTATAAAAATAGATCTTAATTTATTAGAATTAAATGAAAATATGACACTTTTTAACAATCTTTATATCTAATACTTAAATTTTAATATTTACATGTATAAAACTATAATCTTTAAATCATCTGAAAATTATCTTCATAACCTCTTAGACATATTTTCTTATATGATTTGATGAGTCACCAACAAATTTTCATCATCCGACACAAATCTCGAGACAACCTGTTGAGCAAGAAATATATAACTTCAATTAAGAGTCATCCATAGCTCGGATTTCAAAAAACTTATAGTCAAGTTGACCGACTCGATGAGACAAACCCAATGATATAAAAAGTAGTTCAATCTGAGTCAAATTAAGCTAAGATCAAGTTATTAAACCACTCTTGAAAGATTTTCAGACGCATTTGTAAGGTCAAATTGATGTCAAATCTAACAAGTTAATAATCAAATCGAGTTCTCGACAAGACGAATCCAACGAGCTCAAGATTGCTCAACTCCAACATTGTTAAGGCACTACACTCAAATGACCATCAAACGTCATATGATTAAAGGATGCTCTCTGAACAGTACAATCAAAATGATTCATATTTTCCTGCATTAATTACACTAATAACACTATAAATAGAGTGGCACTCAAATGACCACCAAACGTCATATGATTAAAGGATGCTCTCCAAACAGTACAATCAAAATGATTCATATTTTTCTGCATTAATTACACTAATAACACTATAAATAGAGTCTCACCCCTCACATGATGGGCGAGCTTAAATAGAGCCTCACCCCTCACATGATGAGCGAGCTTGAGCCTTAAGAAAAACTCGAGGCTTTGAGAAGGAGCTGAAGTCTAGTACCATCTCTACCATCATCGACCGCCGCTGGCAGCTGTCGATCTTCGTTGGCCGATCTCCGTCAATCACCACCAATCTCTGTCGACCACCACCAACCAAAAGACATCAGCCGACGTTGTTACTTAGAAAATCTAGTAACCATTTCCCGTCCGTGAAACAATGAGTTTCTATAATCATCAACATATAGTGGATTTTTACAACTTGGTTAGCCCCCGTGTTTTTTTCCTTTATCGATTTTTCCACGTTAAAACTTCTAGTGTCACTACTGATTATTTTCTTTCACCTGAGTGCGTGTTGAATTCTCATGTAACGCTAAGGCGATAATTCATTACTGTACAACCATGAATTTTCTAGCCCCCCCATCATGATTCAATCTCAGGAAATTCAAAAACATATTATATAATTTTTTTGTACTTACATAAATAAATACATGTATAACATTTCAAAATTATATTTATATGAAAAAAAACACACAAAAGATGCATTATGTTTTAATAAAAATTAATAATAATGTAATATTAGAGATTTGGATGAAATATGTAGGGTCGGAAACAGGTTACATGTAGAACTGCCCACAATGAAATTTAGGAGTTCTCTCTTTCTCCATTCTTTACAACGATGTCGACGATGACTTCTTCAAAGTCAGTTTAGCGCACGAGGACCACGTGCTCTTTCAGCGGGGGCTTGGTGTCAGCACAGCGGGCGCTTCGCTTTCAATACACTCCATTTGTATAATACGAACAGGTTCGCCCCCACAACGCCGCCGCTCCAGCCGACCTCGCCTCGCTTATCTTATCTCAGCTATTATTATTATCTAGGCAAACTAAATTGTTTTTTAATTAGAGCATAATTTTTCCAATAAAAAAATTGTGTTTAAGGATTTATAAATGTTAAATTCCTTCATGATATATAACTAAAAGGATTAACTTCAACAATAATATAGATTATATCATTTGATGCACATAGTCAATAATTTTTTTATCATCTAGCACGAATCTCGATGTAATTTTTGAGTAATAATTGCATCGATCAGACTAAATTCGCACTAGTACTCATCCTGATTTACATTATCAAGACTTAATGGGTGATGAACTAGTCTAGCTGCAAATGTAGAAAATACAGTTCATTTCATAATTCATTCACATTCACATATATTTAGAGGTATAGGAAAATCATTTCACCAAAATATATATACATTGCTACTAACTCTAACATAATAAAAGTTTGTGCCTAAGAGTTGTACACATTACACTTGAGTACTTGCCCTGGTGCTCCAGCAAGCTAGAACAATTGAAAAAATCATCAGCCAACAAGGAAACATAGAAATTTTAGAAGTCGTCGACTCTTGAGGGTGCATCTGACGCAATGACTACAAACTAGTAGGCGGCATTAAATCTTGGCTTTCCACCAAATTAGAGACTATGGAGGAAGGCACGAGCATATAGGACGACCTAATGACATTCACAACCACAAATAGAGTTCCCCCAAGTTCTTCTCTAAAAGATCTGTCGTGACACGAAGGTGAGCCTCCCCTCAGAGCCTCCCCTCTTCTTCATCGTCAGCTTCTTAATACAACCACCCTTGGGGTGTCAATTGCCATTTTCTTTGGCAAAAAGTTCATGAAGAACTTTACTCAGGATGGGATCTCGAGATTTGTGATGTGTAGGATAAAGGAAAAGGAGCAAGTTGAATTGAAAAGAGACTACCACCTATTTGTATGCAACAAAGTGCACGAAAATCAAAGAAGAATCAATTACTAAGAATTAATTAAATAAATAAGAATTTTATCCTTATTGCATTCACTTTTCTCGCTCTTATGGTAACTTACAACCCATTAATGTATACGAGAATCGATAAATTAAATATGTATTATTACAATATATCGAACCAAATGTGACGACCTTGGATGAAACACGTGTCCAAATGTTAGCCCCAATGAGCGCAAAGAGGTCTTAGGCGGGACTGAGCAAATTATCTGGTCGACCAAGCTGAGAAGTTTGACCGAATAAGCAAATGAACGACTCGTCGGCATAGGAGCAAGCGAACCAATGCTCTGATAAGAAATAAATTCAGCGGAACTGACGATAATCTTGACGGTTACCATTAACAAGCAGCTACAGAAAATCTCGAAAGCATTACGATAATTCATAGTATAACTTTCATTTACTATAAATATGAGAATAATAACAAGTTAAAGTGAGTTTCTTAAAAGGCCCGATGGGATTACTAACTTTTGCTCTCCTAAGATTCTTATCTTTGTAGATTCTCTTTTTCTCTCATTAGTTACACTCTATATTTCTTAGGTGTGATTCGCGGATAAATCTAGGTTCAATATATATATAT
>NW_018164976.1:291105-296066 GCF_001263595.1 Phalaenopsis equestris | reverse complement strand
TAAGAATATAGAATGTTTCATTTATATGAAAATGCAAAGATATTTTGGAAAAAGACTATAAGAAGATGCTTATACAAAAAGTATGATACATATTATTCACTTGTTTAATGAACATATTTCATTTATTTAATTTATTGATAGTTTGAATATTTATTTTTAAAATTATTTCGCTTTATTTCTCTATCATCTAAATATCACCGGAATCTTATAAGCATACTTTCCAAAACTATAATATTTAAACCACATATCTTAATAGAAAATAATAAGGCGGCACAAATTAACATTTAAATGCGTCCCAATAATTATAATTTAATAATTTAAACTAAACTTAGTTAACATCAAAAATAGCGACGCCCATGATGCCAGGATTAAAAAATAAGAAGGATAATTACATATACATCATCCAAAATAACAATATTTATAGATCAATCATTCAAGGGATCTTTTAAAACCACTGAACCGATTTATTTACACGTGTCATCATCAAACCAAAAAGACGGATAAAAATAAAAAAGATGGATTAAATTTTGATATTTTGAGTGAGAATTTTAAAAATGGATGAAAGAGAGCTATTGACTTGTAAATAATAAATAAACAAACAAATATTATGTATGGACTCCGGACCTCCAGACGTAGAGATAGGTCTGGAGTCTAATAAAATCACACCACATTGATGTGACAAAAAAATCGTTTTAGCATAATTGAATATTGTTCTCGTATTATTCCGCGTTATTCAGATATTATTGTAGTGATATTCATGTATTATTGTGTTATGGAAATATTCTTGGTCTTATAACAACAAGAAAACACATAAATACCATCACAATAACACTGAATAACGCGGAATAACACGGAAAAAATATTCCCGTGTTATCGGGCCAGATCACAAGAAAATGCTTTTTTTTTCCTTGTTAGCTCCATGTGAAGATGATTCATTGGACTCCGAACGTAACTTTGAGGGTGATCTACGTAATTGCCCTTTAAAATAAATGGTCATTGAAATTAAGAATTAAAAAAGAAAATGAAAAATATGAGTTATAGACTTTTATCGTGAATTTTAATATTCGACTGAAAATTAAAAAAATGAATGGAAGAGAAGGGTTGATTTATAAAAAGCAAGTTTCGAGTGGTCTGTATGTAAATGTCCAAAAAATAAATGTTCCCCATGTTTAGATAAACACAAGGAAAGCGAGCTTAATAAATCCTATATATAATCAAAGCCCTCTTCTCCCCTCTCCCTCATTCTCCCCTGCAATGGAACAATTCCCCTCCTCCTTCCCCGCCCTGATCTCCTCCTCCCAATCCTTCCTCTCCATCTCCTTCTTCTCCCTCTCCGCCTTCTTCTTCCTCTCCTCCCTCCTCCTCTACCTCCACCGCTCCCTCCCCTGGTGCAACTGCGACATCTGTACCTCCTACCTCAACTCCGATTGGTCCGACGAATTCGACAACCTCTGCGATTGGTACACTCATCTCCTCCGGCGATCTCCGACTGGCACCATCCACATCCACGTGCTCGGCAACACCATCACATCCAATCCCGACAACGTCGAATACATCCTCAAGACCAATTTCGACAATTTCCCCAAAGGGAAAACTTTCTCCTCCATCCTGGGCGATCTTCTTGGCAACGGCATATTCAACGTCGACGGAGAAACATGGCACTTTCAGCGAAAAATGGCGAGCCTTGAGCTCGGCAGCATATCCGTTCGCACTTACGCATTTGAAATAGTCGCCGGCGAGGTCAGCCACCGTCTTCTTCCCCTCCTCCGTTCAATCTCCGCAGCTCCCATCGACCTGCAAGACGTTTTCCGGCGATTCGCTTTTGATAACATATGCAAAATCTCCTTTGGGCTCGATCCGGGCTGTCTCGATCTCTCCCTTCCATTATCGGAGTTCGCGGCGGCGTTTGATCTCGCCTCCATGCTCTCCGCCCGGCGAGCGGCGGCGGCCGCGGATCGTGTGGAAGATCAAGCGGCTGTTCAATTTGGGATCGGAAAGGGAGCTCCAGCGATCGATTCGTCTGGTGAACAATCTTGCGGATGAGATGATAAGACAGAGGAGGAAACTAGGGTTCGATTCCGGCCACGATTTGCTGTCCCGTTTCATGGCTTCCGTGGATGATCAGAAGTACTTGCGCGACATTGTGATCAGCTTCTTGCTCGCCGGGAGGGATACGGTGGCCTCTGGTTTGACGACCTTCTTCCTCCTCGTATCCCAACACCCGCACGTGATTGCCGCCATTCGTGAAGAGGTGGAGGAGTTCCTCGCCGGCGAGATTCTCCCGACGAACAAGCAGCTGAGGGGGATGCATTACGTTCACGCGGCGCTCTACGAGACTCTGCGCCTCTTTCCACCGATTCAATTCGACTCCAAATTCTGCAGAGAAGAAGATGTGCTTGCAGACGAAACTTTCGTCAGCAGGGGAACGAGGGTAACCTACCACCCCTACGCCATGGCTCGAATGGAAACCATTTGGGGGGAGGATTGCCTCAAGTTCAAGCCGGAGAGGTGGCTGCAAAATGGCATTTTTACCCCAGCGAACCAGTTTAAATATCCAGTCTTTCAGGGCGGGCTTCGGGTTTGCTTGGGGAAGGAGATGGCTGTCATGGAGATGAAGACGGTGATCGTCGCCATTCTTCGAGAATTCAATATTGAGCCGATTGGATCGGAGGGGTTGAGACCGAAGTTCGCCCCCGGGCTGACGGCGTCGTTGGCCGGCGGATTGATGGTTCGAGTGAGTAAGAGAAGATGAGCGTAGGGGCGGTTGGGGAGATTGGTGGGATGTACAGAGAAGAGATGTACTTGGAAGATTTTCCATTCTTAGCAATTCAACCGATCCGAAGCCAAAAAAAGAGAAGCTTTTATGGTTTTGCTGATTTTGGTTTGGGGTACATAACACGATTCTTATTTACATATTTAACCAAAAAAATTTAATATTTATATTTTTAACACTTTTATTGTTGCATACAACAACAAAACTTTTACCCAACTAAATGGGGTCCGCTAACTCTGAATGTCCGTTTGGGGCAGCTTATAAGTGCGGGCTGCGTTTTCAAAACGCTGCCGTACAGTTTGCTTCGTGCGTTTCATCAGCTTATACGAAATTGCGTTTGTGTTTTTACACTAAACGCAGGTCGCGGGTCGACCCCTACGACCGGCACGCGGGCCGCATTTTAGGATAAGCGGCTTATCCTGAAACGCACAAGCTACCATAAACGAACCTTCAATCTTCTTTATCCATTGTGTCCTATTGAGTTAGCTGCAGTGACAAACAAAATTAGAGAGACTAGGAAAATTTACACAACACAATTCTTGTGTATTTACATATCTAACCATGAAAAATAAAATATTTATATTTATAACACCTTGTTATTGTATACAACAACAACAATAACAAAACTTTTGCCCAACTAAGTGAGATCGGCAAGTGAATCTTTTTTTCTCTATTGTGTCCTATTTAGTCAGCTCCAGTGACGAACAAAAATAGAAAGAAAGTCGTCTTACATGGTTTAGTCACATTAAACGGCGACCATCTGATGATCCGATTAGGAGAGTAGATGTTTTAGATTCGACTATTCGACTTATGTTAAGAAAGGTGCATATAGATCTAGGAAGACTTAGGTTTATTGGATAAAAAAAATGATCTTAATTTAGTAGAACAAAATGAAATCATCACACTAAATATGACACAATGGAGAAAAATGATTCATGTAGCCGACCCCACGTAGTAGAATTAAGGCTTTGTTTTGTTGTTGTTGTTGTTGTGTCCTATTTAATGTCATATTTTCATTTAATTCTAATAAATTAAAATGATTTTTTTATACGATATGCCCAAGTCTTTCTAGGCCTACCTCTGTCTTTCTTAACGTAAGTCGAATGTCAAACATCTACTCTCCTAATCGAATCATCAGATGATCGACCTTTAAATGACTCATTGCTATATAAACATGGAAAAGTTGATTTTGATTTGTGTTAATTTTTTATGCTACTATGTTAAGGATTTGAGCGTTATGCATGTAAATATGAATTTTTAAGTGTTTGATATGCAAATACACAAGAATTGTGTTGTATGTATGCAGATGCTGCTAATAACAAATAAAAATAAAGAGATTTAAAAAAAACTATTGATGTCTGCATGTCCGGACAACTGTCATGATCCAACAACATCATCGTGCATTTCGTGTGGTTGAATCATTGCCGGTGTCGATACTTGCGAGCTCCTTGCCAAGGGCTCAAGGCACGTGTGCAATGTTCCTTGGAATGGGTTTGAACTATAAATATGTAGATTTTATTTTACAAAATTTAAAGTCAAATTTTGTTGGCTAAATTGAAGAGGGATTTATTGTTGGACAGTTGCCCATGTGATTGAGAAGGAAAGCAATTGAATGGTTCCAAATTAAGAAAATAATAATAATTTTCATTTTTATTTTCTTATTATTAGTTGTGAACTTTTACTAGTGGTAAAGATGTGTATTGGATTAGTTATCACACGTGCTGCAAGGTTTTATTTCATCTTTAAAAAGGAAAAAAAGGATTAAAGTGTAGGTTTATGACGAGTGTTAATTCTGATACACGCATTTAACAGCGAAGGAAGGCATCCACATGTGATAATTTCAACCCTGACAACAAGAAGAATGTGGCTCCTTTCAAGCAGTAGGTCCTCGAAAAGCATTTGGTCTGATGCAACGTCAACAAAATGTCATCATTTGACACGAATCTTAAAGTAACCTTAAAGTATGGCATGAAATTCAAACTTTTCTGTGCAAAGAACTTTCGAGCTTCATTAAAAATCATCCAGAACTTTGATTTCAATAAACTTACACGAATTGATGGGCTCTATGAGATGGACCAAACAGTGCTAAAATTGATGTAATCTGAGTCAAATCAAGTATAGAACGAGTTATTAAATCACATCTGGAAGATTCAGTACATAATTGAAAGGTCAAACGAATTTTAAAGCT
>NW_018164976.1:290118-291005 GCF_001263595.1 Phalaenopsis equestris | reverse complement strand
TTGGCACTACCATTCATGCATACTTCGTGACACCCCTTGTCATGGTACATCAACACCCTGGGTGTTTATACTTGCATGTTTTCACTTGTACCTTAGCTCTGCATGACATTTTACATGGCGTCCTGCATTCCCATTACTTGTGCTTGAAGTCTTGCATTTGGATTTGTATTTTCACACACTTCTCCTTCACATTTGCACATCATGTGCATGGGTGGCTTGCTAATGAGCAAATCAGTTGTGTAATTCTCCACCACGGGAGTTGCATCCTTTCATTCATGCAATGCTGCTCCAGACTGTCATAGGCACATTTCGTGTCACTACCTCATAGACACACCCACCCTATAAGTCATTACCTCCACGACACACCCATCTTATGAGTCACTACCTCCACGACACACTCACCCTTCGGGTTACTGTCTCCATGACACACCCACCCTCCGGGTCATTATCTCTAAGACACACTCACCCTTCCAGCTTACTGCCTATACGACACACACATTCTCCAAGTCATTGTTGCCTTGACACACACTTTCCCATTTTTGTTGCATTTACATGCACGTCATCACACTGTCGATGCATTTGTCAATGATATACATCATCGTATGCCAATGATGAATGTTTGATACTTTGTCATAGCCCCACACTGTCACAGCATTGCACCGGATCGCTTTGCTTTTGCATCTTGACGATGAAGCTAGCTTGCTAGCTGATTTACTTCCTGTTAGTCACGACGTGACAGCTAGTATTACCCACGAGGATGTCTTGGTGGGCAAAACTAGCTATCACACAGTGACTGACACACACATGTGCTAAGGTTTCAAGGGGTCTAAAAGTGTCACTTAGACTTTTCTTTTCTATGAACTATTTTAAAAGTATATATATATATA
>NW_018164976.1:285729-289319 GCF_001263595.1 Phalaenopsis equestris | reverse complement strand
ATATATAATATTAAAAAAAATGATTAGAGTCTATTATACGAGCCTCCTAATGTGCTTAAAAATTCAAGTACTACTTTTTAAGGCTCACGCCGTCACAGTGGATTCGAACCCCGACCAACGGGCCTTATACCGATGACGCCAACCAACAGGCCATGAGTTAGATATGTAAGCACGTAAGAATTGAGTAGCATGCATATAAAACTTATAAAAAATTTAATATAAATATGTTGAGCATATGAAATAAAACTGCATTTTATTTTCGTTTTTGAAGTGCATGCTATATATGATGACGGGAAGCAAGGAACATCCATGCCCCGCTGGCCCACATCTTGGGAATTGCTTGTCTTGAAGCCCATAATAGTTGTTAATGGACTGAGCCCATCAATAACATCTGTTTTAAATAATAAAGAAAATTTAATTTAAATTATTTTAATTCATATATGAGTGAAATAATTTTTAGAATTTTCAAATTTATATTTTTTTATGTTAATTATTATCCAATTTATGGATAATTTCTCTCAAAATAAAGTTATGAATATGCGTATTTCTTTAAAAAGGGTGTTTACATAGATAATATTTCTTTTTAATGTTAATTAAATATGTAATTTTTGAATTGTTTCTCTAAAAGGGAGTTTACATAAATACTATGCAATTCTTATATGTTTACATATCCAATAGAGTGACACCTAAATTTTAATATCTAGTTATATAATTAATGTGGGTTGAAAATTATGAGGCGTTAGAGTGACAATTTAATGTCTTATTGTTGCACGAAAATCCAACACAAATGTAGATTAAAGAAATAGCGGAAAGAAACACTGAATTTTTTTAGGTGGAAAACCCTAGAAGGGAATAAATCATGGGGTATAGCCTAATTAAAATAATCCACTAAATATATGCAAGTACAATGGTATGTCATTCTCTCATAAGATAAAGAGGAATGCTGTAATTTTACATTAAAAATTATATTTGCCAAAAATGACAAGTGTTAGGAAATTCAATTGTGGCTACAGCGGTCATAAGCAGTGGTCGCTGATGACCACTGGTTGGGGGCACCGGGTGATGACAGTGAGCGATGATTGATGGTGGCTGATGGTTAGAGAGGCCAAATGTTGACAGTGGTCGGTGGCTGTAGAGGTTGCTGTTTACTTGTTGAGTCTTCTCTCAAGACAAATTTTGAAGTTCCATTTCTCCTCTTCTCCTCTCCCCTAATGTGAAGAGATGGGGCTTAATTATAGCCTTTTGAGGAGGGCTACTTTGGTCTTTTTGCATGTAAATTTCTTAACCACCTAATGAGACGGCTCATGCAGACCTCCCTTAATGATAAGTGATGTTTTTTAAGAATTTTGGTGTTCTAATGACCTCATAGTTGAGCGATCCTAGGCCCGCTGGATTCCTCCCATTGATATGCTTGATTCAACTATAAGTGTTAAATTTAAAGTTCATTTGAATATTCAATTAATGATCCAAACCCTCCAATTATGCATCAACAGCTTGATCTAGGCTTGATAAGACCTGGATTAAACCAGTTTTCACGTTAATGGGTTCATCTTATCTACACGTCAATTGAACTATAAACGTGCTAAAATCAGAGCCGAATGATTTTGAATTTGAATTTGGAAGGCTTCTTATTAAAAATATGTCGAGATCCGTGTTTGATAAAAATTTATTGATAACAGATCAATAATACTTAAATCCTAACGGTGATGTAAAACCTTTTATGCATATATTTTGATACAATTTTCATATACATATTTTATGTGTACATAATCAAATTTAATTGTTAAATATGTAATTATATAAAAATACTGTGTTATGATATGCAAATTCTCCTTCTAAACAAAATCCATAATTTTTAGTAAAATAAAGTTATATAATTTTTTAATTAAATAAATAAAAAAATACAAGGCCTATCCAGAGTTCATCTTAGAATTAGAAGTAGGGAAAATTTTGAGGAGCTCTTGAGATGGGGGAATTATGGGGAGGAACTCCATCTAAAAAAAAAGAAAATTTGAAGTTCATAAGACAATTATTTTCTCAGCCAATGTGAAATGATCTCTGAACTAGATGTATATCGAGAAAGCAATCATGATGGTCGTTCTCGTAGCTGGTGGTCCTCAAATTCTTCTTCAACATCATTATCTTCAGTTGCGTCGTTCGGAACTTGTTGGGCCCCATAATAACTCTCTTCTTTCAATGTGCAGTGGGTGCACAAATTGGATGTGTGTCGACAAGCGAAAAATTTTGTCTCGCAAAATACCAGTCAGTTTCTTGTGAGAATATGAGAATAAATGATAGAAGTATATGAGAGCGAAATAAATAAATAATTAGGACAAAAAAGGAAATATTAATTGCATTAATAATAAATTAATGTCCTAGCTAATTTAGGAAAATGACTGATAGCATCTCGACATGTCGTAGATAATTTAAGAAGACGACAAACAGCATATCTAGATAATGCTTTTATTTTTAAAAGAATTAGAGCAATATTTAAGAAAGTGCAATTAGTATTAAATAATAATAAGAAATAAAACATAATATAATTACATAAATTAAATTGTATTATAAAAAAAATAAAAAAAATAATTAGAAGAAGAAAATAATAACATCGAAGAAAAGTAGCAGAGCAATGATAAGGCAAAGAAGAAGATGGAATTTGGGGTGGGCAGACAAACCTGAAGAAAGGAGGAGGCGGGTGGAATCAAGAATAAGAACCAAGCAAAAACTAAGCAGTGAGAAGAGAGGAGGTAGAGATGAGGTGTGAGTGAATGGGAGACGTGGGGAGGTCGGGCTTATAGGCGGCTAGGGCGAAAAGGAAATGCCCCTAACTGGGACATTTATTTTGAATTGAGTTTGTGATATGCATATGTGAAATATACGAGTTTGATATTAGTTGTTTAAAGATAACAAAAAAACTTTTTTTTATATCATATGCTGTCTTATTGTAATGACAGATTTGGTGGTTTATATACTGAGTGCTCTGATTACTCACAGCTGCATAAAACCTTAATTAATTACTTATATTATTAATTTTTTACTTGTACTATGTCTAAGGGTATGTTTTTTTAACACTTTAGGAAATATAAGCTCAAGAAATTATGATACATTCAGAAATTTGCACTGTTACTGTGGACTTCAATGTTTCTTTCTCACTTCACGTCAGCCACATAGCTACGAGAGACAGTTTTACAGATGTCTACGGAGAATCACGAAAAATTGTGACTATTTTCGGTGAGCAGATAGGATGGAAACTTCCACCGCCGAGAGTGATCCGACATGGAAAATATTCTTAGAGAACGCTTAAGCTCGTGACATACACTGTTTGTAATATTATCATATTATTAATTGTTGTTTTAATAATCATTTTCTTAATGTTGGTAGTCATACTACTCACTATTAAGTGAGGCGTATATCTTTATTTTGTAATGTTATGCACTGAATATTTGCTTTTATTGTATAAAATATACTGATATGAACAATTTTATTGCAATTAACATTATTATATAAGAGCAAAATGCGTCATTTGTCCAGAAATAGCTGCAATATAATTGTTTGAAACTGCAAAAATCAATAAACCATCAGCTTTTTTG
>NW_018164976.1:264011-285629 GCF_001263595.1 Phalaenopsis equestris | reverse complement strand
TCATAATGGATCATTTCAACTGAGCTAGGCCCCTTCCCTTTCTAAATTTTTCACAAAAAACTTATGGCGTTTCTACTGATCACTTTAATTATTTGTGTGTGCGTCAGATTCTTGAGAAATGCTAAGACACTAAATAATCACTCTTCCACCACAGACATTCCAACATGCATCAGTTTTGTGCTACATGTAGGAAGGACAATCCTATCGTTTAAGTACTTGTGAGACATGTTGAAATGGTCACTAGAAGTAATACTTGTAACAATGGAGCGTCCCGTTCCATCATTCTAGGGGACAATCAAGAAGTCATGAGCGTCAGACTTCCACATCTTCCCACCTTGGGAGGCATTACCCTGCTGATGAAGGAACCTTAGATCCTTCTCTAGATGATCGAGTGTGCAGGATGGAGGAGTTTCTAGACAAGATCCTATCGAAGCCCCACAATTGATGTCCATACAACCGAATGAAGCTTACTTACCCCAGTTCAGCAGCCAACGGGAAATGCCCTGCTCAAACATACTTTTATCGGGCCCTGTAATGGAACCCTTCCCCTAGCAAGCTGAAACATTAACCTTCTCGACACTGCGAGTTTCACCGAATTGTATCATGCAGGTCACCTACACTGTTGCATCTCACTGTCGCTCCTAATGATGTGATCTGGGACAAGCAGAAACACCTGATTTTAAGAAGAGTTCCCTGTCAGAGATAAGGATCGCTGACAAGCAAAAACACCTGAGTTCAAGAAGAGTTCCCTATCGGAGATAAGGATAGCTTCTCCACTCATCATAAATTTCAATAATCTTCACCATTAGCTAAAGCAGTCCTCCAACACCCCATCTCAACGGATTTTAAGCTCTCAAACATTGATTCTTAGAAAGAATAACTAATCCCTACAAGCACGTCGACCAATATCGAAGCATTAAGCACATTCAACGTGCTTCCGAAGTGTTTCTTTTGTCAATTGTTTCAGGTAATTCTTAAGATTCAAGGTCGCACACAGTACTACTCTCTCGCGAGAGGTACTATAAATACCTTCTAGCTTGCCAGATTATTCGTGAAGTCATTCACCACAAACCAGAGGATCATCAATGATTCATCTCATCTCTCAAAAATTTGTTGAAACATAGGAGAGTTGCTCAAAAACTACTTTCGCAGGTTTCCTATTGAAGACTGCTGATCTTAGGGGTATATCTCAAATTGATGAGAGGAGACTTTCTCGTAGGGCTTTGCAAAAGACCTTTCTATTCGTCATTAATGCGGGAGGCAATCTGTTATGCCAAATTTACCATCGTGTAATAAAAAATTTGAGTGATTTGGGGGAAAGCGCAAGAGTTGTGTCAAGAATGTCAATTAAACCTCACAAAGGAAAAGAGTTTGAACAATAGAGGAATCATGTCCTCCCTCCTTGGTCTGTAAATTGAAAACATGAGGTTCTACGTGAGAAAGAATGAACATCGCTCAATGCGTCGCACGTCAATACTCTAGTGGTCATCAGAGATGAAGAGACTATCAAGTGGCCTCACCCTCTGAAATCCAAATCAGAGAACTAGGAATAGTACTGTCACTTCCACCAGATTCATAATCACACCACCAAAGCATGTAAGTAGGCCAAGAAAGAAATTGAAAGATTGATTTGACAAGGGTACTATGGTTGGTTTCCGCAAGATAAGTCTACCCGTGAGGACAAAGTTCCCACTAGAGGGCAATAAACACATAAGCAACATCATGGGAATCACCAAATCTTTAAGGAAAATAAAAAATAAGATGGAAGTTCGCTGATATCTGATCAGTCCTTATTGTTTCACCTAAGAACTAGTACAGAAGAAACTGTGTTTCGAGCCCATCACTTTTGATGATTCGGACCTATAAGGAGTTCAAGTCTCCCATCAAGACCCACTTGTTATTCAGACTTGGAGGGAGATTTATCATTCCTTTATCAACGCATGGATTGGTGAAATTTGATAGAATGTGAAGAGGATTTTAATCGAAAAATAAAGCTTTGTCGATGTCCTATTTGACTTCATTTTCCTCAATCTGGGACTAACTAAGAAGAAACTTTATCTTACATCTTGGTTATTGTATGGATTCGATAACAAACTGTAAGACTAAAAGGAATGATAAATCTCCCCATTATGATGGTAGAACTCCCCTGACAAATGACTGCCTCCATCCAATTCATCGTCGTTAAGTCAGAATCGAAGCACAATGCCATCTATGGGAGGCCCCTACAGTCTATCTTCGACATCTTCACTTTTCTACCACACATCAGGCTCAAGCTCCCAACCCCTGTAGAGAACAATATTGTGCATAGAAATCAATAGATAGTACAATCATTGTATCTCAAGCAAGCCCAGTCATGCTTATGAATGACACTTAGCATAAAAAACTTTAATCTTTTAGATGAGGATGTATTCCAATGAGCTTCCCCCCATAGAAAAATATTTTGATTTCAATCAATGGATTAAGTATTTCACTCGACAAACAACTAAATGTAGCTGACATCAAATTTTGCTAACTTTTCCTTCCATACATTTTTTCTACTCCTAGACGAACATAACGACTTAAATTTAGAACATATTAGCTAAAAATTCTTAATGAAATGAGTCATTCACTAATTATTCTTTGTTGAACCAAAAGAAGATAATGTTTTGTTTTAGGCATTATATGTTTACTAACATTACTTTCTTGGATCTCTAACCCTTGTCTTCTACAAATCTCCTTCAAGTTTAGTCTAAATTTTATGTTATCCTTAGTTTTGCCCATAACAATTATCATAGTATTAAAAACGTTCTCAAAAAAGAAATTCTTTATATGTAATGACATCAAAATTATGCTTGATCATATTGCTCTTCCACGGATGAATCCCAAATAATAGACTTTTTTTCAAATATATCCCAAAAAATAGACCTTTTTTTCAAATATGTGTAATACCGAAAGTAGGAGAACAATGTGAAGACAGTTCAGGGCAACCAATAATCTTTAGAATTCCACCAACAATCTTGAATAAATCATCCCCAACTACTCTTGATGGTGGTGCTGATTTCTCAACTTTATTTTATCTAAATGTATTTTTATTTTTTACCGAAAGAATGTTCAGCAAGTAAAACATACGATGAAAATTAAACCATTAATTTTTTCTACCAGGTTGTAGCGTAAATCTTTGATAATTTTATTGAATATGGACTTTCTCGCAGTGTTGCAACTGAATAACTTTTCATATGCAGAAAAATCAATTATTATTCACATTAAAGTTATTTTCATTAGAAAATCTCATTAATGGAAAAGTCATATGTAATAACACATTTCCTAAAGAATTTATAGCTCATTTATCAACGACTGCAAATATATATCAATCATTTCTTTTGGCTTAACGATACATGGAATAACCAAAATCAGAAAGAAAAAGAAAGTTGCCATACACATCTCAAGCAGAAAATTATATGAAGTAATGATCACTATGCAATAAGAGTAGGGCGAGACGGTCTGACTGTAAAGCGTGAAACTATCACCTAACATTGCATGCATTCACATCAAATTTAGAATATGTACAATTAAAATGTTTTCATACTTCTTCATCTATGGGATAACTCGTTGAATTGATTTCCTCTGATATGGTATGATGTCATCTCATATATGGAGTAGTACGCATAGAAGCAAATAGCCTTTATAAATGTGGAATAACTGCTGGAAAAAAAAACACTTGTATGAAACTTTTTCTGCCTCTTACTATTTTTATTCTAAAGTTTGAATCTAAGAGATCTACTAAATCTGCTCTGAGTCTCTGTTGTATTTGTCTTATACAATAAAATTCATTCATTTATACAACAATGAATCTTATCTAATTTCAAACCTAATTTAAAAACTAATATTTTCATTTTGTTTTAATTCTTGTGGAACTATTTTTTTTCTTAAGATTTGTTACTTTCAAAATCCTACAAATTGATTGAAGCACTCTTGAGTATGTTAAACTCTATTTTAATTTTCAGTATTCTGAAAGCTACAGATAACTCATAATGAGATGTACAACCTTCCCACAGTGGTCCTTGTGTTGTTTTCATCAATTCATAAAACACCCAACCTTCTTAGTTTGATGTATTTTCATCCACTTGACTCATATAATAAGGTCTTATTCCATTGGCGACTAATTCTACAAATCTATACGAGTCAAACTCGGGATGTGAATTATAGCTTGTTAAAGGAGCGGGGGTCATTGAAGGGTCAAACTCGCCACGTTAAGTCAAAACTAATAATCAAGTTGAAAACCCCGATAATATAAATCGTACCTTACTTTGTCAGACATTAAGTATGCTAAATTCTTGTGTTTCGAACATGAATACCAAAACATATCCTTAGATAGGAAAGTTAGAGGTTGAGATGCTGCTTGCTCGAAAGTCTCAACAGTTTAAAGAACTTTTCACTAAGTATTTCTCTATTTAAATACAACTTATTATACTTCTATGATTTTTAATGTATGAATATCAATAGATGACCTATATATATATAACTCTAAAATAGTTGATAAAACACAACTCCTTCCTAAAAATATTTATATTTTTTCATATATAAACCAAATAGCTAAGAGACTTGTTACACACATGAATAGCATTCAAAACTTTAATACCATATCAAAAATATGACTATTACCACTTTTAAAAAGTGAAATACATATTTTCATGCATAGATTTAAAACACCGAAGTGTCATATATATAAATACCAAAGTTTAGTTGTGAGATACATAATTTCATAAGAATTATGTATAAGGCATGTGAATTTGCCTTTAAAATGGAGCGTTAACATGCGCAGCACACAATTCTTATGCATTTACATATCTTAAACATAAACTTTCATATTTCCGCAGATAACACTCAAAACTTTAATATTACATAAAAATATATCACAATAACTAATTTTTAAAAGTGTAATACACATTTTCATGCATACGATTTAAAGCACCAAAGTGTAACATATATAAAAAGGTAAATTTACATTCATATCATACAATTCTTACATATTTACATATCTAAAGCCTAAACTTCGATATTTTCACACATAGCACTCCAAACTTTACCACCACATCAGAAATAACATTATTACTACTTTTAAAAAAATGAAACACATATTTCATGCATAGATTTAAATCACCAAAGTGGCATGTATGTAAATAGAAAAGTTTAGGTGTGAGATACATAAAAGCATAAGAATTACGAATTTGCCTTTAAAAAAGGGCCTTTACATTCATAGCACACAATTCTTATGTATTTATATTTCTCAAATCTAAACTTTCATTTTTACACACATATTACTAAAAACATTTGAATTCGTATCACATCAAGAATACAACAATTATCAATTTTTAAAATACAAAATTTCATGCATGGATTTAAAAAATCAAAGTGTCATGTATGTAAATTTGAAAGTTAAAATGTGAGATACATAAATACAAAAGATTTGTGTGCTCCTTATGCCAATTTGTCATTAAAATTTAGGTGTTAGATATGGAAATACCAAAGAGATGAATCGTAAACATGTAACAATGCAATACATCATCAACATTGTAAATAACCGAAGCAAAATTTTGAATTTCTCCAAAACACTTAATCTCAAAATGCAAAAAATCTTACGATTAAAATTAAATAAAAATTTTAAGAAATAGAGCGATCAATGTTACGTACGATTTGAGTGTAAGAACACGAAAAATGGTATACTTTGGCAAAGATGGGATTCAAGAGGGGTCGGTCGGCTCCGGAGTAAAGGCACACCTGTAAGAAGAAAATAAGGAATTTCGGACGTTGGTTCAATATAAACAGTCATTTCGACGACTTTTTGACGATATGTGATCGTCGATTTTTTATTTCTTAATGACCGATGGGTTCGACCATCGATTGACTTATTATCTCGTCGGTTAATAATTGATTGAAAACTTACGATCTCACATTCTAATGGTGTATGGCCGTCACTTTATAATTTACTATAAACTGATGTTCTAATCGTAGGTTATTATTTCATGACCGTCGAAAATTTAATTCACTAAAACCCCACAGTTTGATCGATAAGAAAGTTGTTGGTTATATTAACAGTTGGAAAGCTGTCAGAAATAAACGCAAAATTATTTACACATTATAGACCATCGATTTTTTTCACCGATTTTAAATGTATTTCTTATAGCATTAATTGTTTTTCGTCATACATTTGCAGTTTCTTTATCAAATAAAACAGACAACATTCTCTTTACTACCATGTAGAAAATCATTTAGTCATCTAACCCAAAAACTTAAAACCAAAGTCAAAATAATTTAAATTTATGAGATTGACCAATCTTAAACCTAACAAAATCATAATCCAAAATAATTCAAACCTAGTCAATATATCCATGAGCAAATTGTGAGGCTATGTTGCATATTGGTCAAGCTTGGCTATTCAAATGATAGGAATTTGTAATGAGTTACGAGGGCAAATAGCTAATAGTTGTAATAGGCACATGAATCATTTTAGGGGTTATTATGTATGAAATAGGTGTTTATTATGGTTTGTGTATTTATATAAATAGTCTTTAGTTTTGAGATGAGGTTCCTCTATTGAGTTTCCAATTGCTATAACCTAAACTAATATTTTAGAGTTGTTGACATCTAAATATACATCATTTATCCTGATCATAACAATGGGGATGTCTCAATGGAACACTTGTTGAGAAATGAACTCAAAGAATTACAATGCATCCATTACTTTGTGAGGGATAAAACAATATTAATGAATGTTAACAACACCAAAAATTTGGAAGAATGTTTATAAGAACATAAGAGCCCTGAAGCTTGTTGAGAAATGAAATCAAAAAATTACTATGCATCCATTACTTTGTGAGAGATAAAAGACATATTAATGAATGTTAACAACACCAAAAAATTGGAAGAATGTTTATAAGAACATAAGAGCCCTGAAAATTAACAGTCATATGTTAGCTCCATAATAACCCCAACATAATTCAAACAACGTAGTAGTATTATTTAACTACTAACCCACAACCTAAAATGATCCGGGAGGTATTTTGTGAAACTGTAGGAGAATATTTAAGATGATATAAGAATGATTTAGACTGGATTGAGGTGTTTGGAAATGGATTTGGGAGAATAATCGAGTGAGAAATATTAACTAGATCAAATACAAGTAGAATTGGCCAACTTTTATAATTTTATTTAAGAGTTCAAAATACATAAATACATTTTAATTTTTTACTTAAAAATGATGATAAATTTCCCAAAATTAATTTTTTAATTTTTATTATTTATAATTTGCACCAAATATTCAAAATAAATATAATACAATCTTAATAGGTGTGAAAATACATAAAAAAAAATTTTAAGTTTTAAATTCTTTTTATTTGGGTCCTGAAAATGTATCCGCCTGAATGTGAAGCAACTCCCCTATACTAAGCTCTAGTAGTAGATCCTACCCTGAATCTACTATGCCCAACCTTATGTTCACCTCATACGATTGTGGCCCCACCTTGATTCCACCTCCTATGCTTGTAAGCTCCACCTTGACGCCATCATTATGTGCCACATCATAAACTATTGCAAATTAATCTCCAGTATAGAACCTTTTGATTCCATATTTCGGCTTAAAAATGATGTGTACAAGCATTACAATTAGTCAAATTTGTAACAAAAAATGGTGCCTTGACACTTAAAAAAGTAGTAGAAACGATATCATTGTTCATAATTGATTGAATTCGACCTAGTAAAAGCTTATGCGTCCATATGCACGCACGGGTTGTGCATGCGTGTGTTATACATTGTGTGTTTGTGTTATCCATCGTTGGACCATATGTTTTTGCGTGTGTGCGCGCGCGTGCTATCCATGAGTGCTTGTGTTATTCATTGTTGGACCTAGTATTGCCAAAGAAGAGAGCGCTATCCATGATTCATTGTTGGACCTAGTATTGCCAAAGAAGAGAGGAATAGAACAATCAAGACAAAATATGAGTGGAAGGGAAACACAACCCACCTGTCCTCAAATTATCTTATCACTAAAAAACAATCTTTTAGAAAAAATTATGCCGACTAAATAATCAAATAATGTCCAATGGTATTTCCCAAATTCATATGTATTTACATATCTAATACCTACACTTTACTTCTTACATTTTTCATATCACATTTAAAATATCATTATTTTAACTTTCAAAAGACATTAAATGCATCTTCACTGTAAAGATAAGGTGACATATATGTAAAAACTAAGTGGTATTTATGTCAAATTTCTTGATAATATAGTGGCATATTTATTGCTCCCTCGGGAAGCTGCTAGGAAGGCGTTGATGGTTCTAGATGTTGCTGCCATGTTCAACCTTGAAGGGCTCCCATACATGATATAAAATGATAGATATTTGTCACATGTTCTCACCGTCGTGTAGTTATATTTATCACAAAATATCATTTCCAACAAAAAATTCAAACAAATGATGGCCTTAAAAAATTCCTGAATGATAAGGAGAGAAAGAGACCGAAAACTAGAGAGAGAGCGAGAGAGACCACTAGTTTTTTTTTTTTTGACAAAATTACATACATACCCCGTCAATTCTTATTTACATACATACCGCTCAATTCTTATGTATTACATATCTAACGCCTAAACATCAATGCCTATATTTTACTTCTTTAAAGTTATAGATTTTATTTGATATGAAAAACTTGGGTGGTAAACATGTAAAAACTAAAGTTTAGGTGATAGAAATGTAAATACTTAAGAGTTGGGTGTTATGTATGTAAATGCCCCTTTTTCTTAGCATAATGAGGGCCTCAGATTAATAGACTAACATGCATTGGATTGATATATAACGCAAATCTAGGCACTCCATAAGCAATTAGTATTAAAAACGGTGCCAATATGTTATTTTATGGTTCTACTTTGCCCAGACTGAATAATACATGAATGGCTGCAAATAAGGTTCTGCACAGCGTGTTTCATGCCAAACTAATAATAGAAAACAGAGTTCAGTTATTGCACGTTGGAGCACTTAATTACTAGAATTGATTAATAATGATCAGTTATTCTGCACAACGGTCCAATCGTTTGTTTTAAATTATTAGTGCGTGCAAATTAATAATTAACGCATGGACGCCGTGGGATTATAATTAAGAATGCTGGGGCCTTAGAGGAATAAAGAAGGAATGAGATACTCATTGCTCCCGTTTTGTGAACCACGAAGCATCATGCCCATATGAAAATATTCTTATCATCATATGCTTTTATTTGATTTATAAGCTTTTCGCAATTCGAAAATACCAAAACAATTAGTAATAAAATAACTGTTTTTATTTAGTTATGTGACAAGGACAAACATGCATACACTAAATTCGAATATATGTGACATACATGCATCATTGCGTGACCGCTATCATTATTGCTTGATTATCATCCGAGTGTCATCACATAAGAGCTATTGAGTGAGCGTTGTTACTCAATCGCTATCATTGTCCTTCTATTACTTTAAGCTTTATTACATTTGTAAGGGATTAAGTTTGATTACATTACATTACATTACTTTGTAGTCAACAATGAAATTTTAAAATTTTATTTATATCCTTTATCATTTCATATAGTTAAACTATACATTTAAAAACTTGAGTGTCTTCTATATTATTTCTTTTATGTGTATATGTGCAAGATCTTTGTGTTAATTCTATGCATAAATTTTCTAGCAAACACAAATTGATTATTTTTTATGAGAAGAAGAAATTGTAGAGAATGTAAGAGATTGTACGGTCATTCCAAGTGAGGATTTAAGCACTCAACATCATTTATTAGTTCTGAATTTTAAGATGAAGAGTTATAATATAAAGAATACTAGGAATCATTGTCATAAACTAGGAATCCTCGTCATAGAATTAGATTGGAGTACCTAAAAGACAAATATTTTTTTTTATGAGTAAAATTCAAAAGTTCAAAATTTGGGATGTTCATCAAGAATTCTATGTGAAATAAAATAACAAAAACTATTAAACAAGTGCCAAAAGTGGTACTTGGATAATCAAAAGAATAAAATTTATATAAATAAAAATAGTTGGTGGTAGAATAATAATGTGAAAAAAAATAGATAAGATATAAGAATATATGTTATAAAAATTGGTTTAAATGTAAAAAATTAGAGAACTGAAAAAAATATCAAACGGCCAGTAAAGAGTCTAAAAGAACAATCTATGACACTAAAAATTTTGTTTTTAGTGATTTTTATAATAGATTAGATACTAAGAAGAGTAAAAAGTATAAGTATAAACTATTCAAATAAAGAGAAAAGAAAAGTAATGATTTAACTCAAGTAAAGTGTATTAAAGATGAAAATTAAAAAATATTTTTCTTAGAAAAAGATATTCAAAATAGGTGAGTGAGTTATTTCGATAAAACTTTTAATGAAGTTTCGAAAATATGATCAACACTAGTGATCTTAATATTGTTAATAATAATAAAATGTTTCATTTTTACAGTCTCTTTAATAAATAAGAGGTTGAGGAGGCTTTACAGAAAACCAATGATGGAAAGCCTGTAGGACTGAATGATATCCCAATTGAAGTGTGGAAATATTTAGGAGATTTGTGAGTGTCATGGTTTATTAAACTCTTTCATATTATTTTAAAAACTAAAAAGAAGTTTAAGGAGTAGAGGAAGAGTGTTTTGGTCTCCATTTTTAAGAATAAAGGGGAAGCACAAGAGTGTGCCAATTATAGAGGACAATTATAGAGGAATTAAGTTGGAATTAAGTTGATGTGCCATACTTTAAAATTATGGGAGAAAGTAATTGAACATAGGTTAAGAGGTATTATAAAGATTTCTCATAATCAATTGGATTTATTTCGGGCAAGTCTACTATGGAAGCTATGCATTTATTGAGAGGTTTGGTGGAGAAGTTCATAGATAATAAGGATGATCCATATATGATTTTTATTGATTTAGAAAAAACTTACGATAAGGTTCCAAGAGATATCCTTTGGAGAGTTCTTGAGAAGAAAGATGTTGATATGATTTATATTCAATTCATTAAAGATATGTATATAAGAATTGTTACTTGTGTTCGAACAAAAGGATGATTGACCAAATATTTTTCTCTTTCTCTTGGTTTACATCAGGGATTGTCATTAAGCCCATATATTTTTGCTTTAGTTATGGATGGTCTTACTGGACACTTACAGGAGGATGTACCTTGGTGTATGCTCTTTGTTGATGACTTTGTTGATGATATCCTTTGATATCCTTCTCGTGGATAAGACTCAAAAAAGCTGAGGAAAAATGCGTAGGCCTATTATTCAAAGTGACAGAAACTCGTTTGAGTCTAAAGGCCTTTGTTTGAGTGGAACTAAAACTGAATACATTGAATGTAATTTTAGTAGTTGTAGCTCTAGTGACAAAAATGTAATTATGGATCATCAAATTATTAAAAGGTATGAACACTTTAGATATCTCAGGTCTATTTTCAAAGTGATGGTGATATTGATGGGGATGTTATTAGTAGAATTCAAGTTGGTTGGTTGAAGTGGAGGAATGTTTTAGAACTATTGTGTGATAGAAAATTACCCCTTAGAATGAAAGGAAAATTTTATAAGATATGGGTGAGACTTGCAATGCTCTATGACACTGAATGTTTGCATTTAAAAGAGAAGCGCATAAAACTAAGATAAGTGTTGCCGAGACGAGAATGATTAGGTGGATGAGTGACTTTACACTTAGAGACAAATTGTGAAATGAATATATCTGTGATAGGGTTGGTGTACCTTCAGTGACGAACAACACTAGAGAGAGTCGTCTTCGATGGTTTGGTCACATTAAAAGTTAACTATTCGATGATCTGATTAGAAGAGTAGATGTTTTAGATTCGACTTATGTTAAGAAAGCAAGAGGTAGACCTAGGATCACTTGGGCATATTGAATAAAAAATTATCTTATTTTTTTAGAATTGAATGAAAATATGACACTAAATAGGACGCAATGAAGAAAAAAGGATTCATGTAACCGACCCCACTTAGTGGGATAAAGGTTTTATTGTTGTTATTTGCGTGCATGTGAATTTTTTAGGTTAAGATGTAAAACTATTTCTCTATCATCATAAATTTTCTACCACAAAATGGTTTAACACCATCAGGAACAACACATTTTCCTAAAAACACTAGTTCAATAGTTGACATAATAAATTTTATAAAAATAGATTTTCATGCACTGTAAAACTCATTATTGTAAGAATTGGATTTTTATTTCACCATAATAAGTAAACTTCAACATGAGATCATAATAAATTTAAACCTCATCTCAATTAGACAATTGTATTAATAATGATAATATTTCAAAATAAAGATTATTCTAAGTGACAAGTGTCAATGAGAAAGTTCTCATATGATTGTGAAAAACAAATATTTTACCTTTATCATAATAATCATGGGCATGACATTAATTATTTCATAGTTTTACTAAATTTTTCATAAGAATCACAGTGTAGAAATTCATTTAAATGATTACCTTATTGGTATGCAACTAATAAAAGTATCTTTTTATTGTATCCTAAAATGGGATAAAAAATCAGTAGTATGCACTCTAACTAAAGGAGTTGGAGCCAAGGTAACATACTTATAAGTCAAAAGATGTTCCATTACCTTGTATGCATAAATCATTTTGAGTTATTGTGAATCCTTATTATCACTCTACGCATTGGTGATTTCTATTGGTAGAAAGGATAGGTTGGGCTCAAATAATACCATACCATCTAGAAGATTGTTGCTAAAGCTTTCTAGAAATAAGAAAATTTTAGAGGGTGCCACATTATTATGGGGGTGATTAGGAGAAATAATGATGCCTATATTACAGATAAGTCGAGTTCATGGTTTTGTTAGCTTCTTTCACACACGACTATGACTTCGGAATTTCTTCTCCCAATTTTTTTAAGTTTGTGGCCTATTCCATGCATCGTGTCATAGAATTCTATTCATCCATTGAAATCATAACTATTTAAATAGATCTAATTCAATAGTGAAAGCATAATCTAAAATTTAATGAGGATAGCATAGATGAACAAAATCGATGAGGAATTTATAATTGAGGTCCTTACCACCTAAAGAATGTCAAAAACAGTATTATCTAAAATTTATTGAGGTGGTGGTCTATTCCATGAATCTTGTCATAGAATTCTACTCTACAATGAATCTCCCTCGAGAATTTCTACAAAGGTAATCTTAAAATTTAATTTTTTATGTCCATTACATAATAGTAAAAATACCTTTGGTTGAAAACTATTTGAGATGTGTAGCGTGGACATCCTCAGTACTAAATATAATTTAAATATTAATTATGATAATTAAATAACCAATAAAACAAAAAGAAAATCTCATAGAAATGAAAAGCTCCTATCTAAGAGGCGATTGACAAAATATTATGTCTCGATTTATTTGAGATTTTTAGTATCTTGAATGTAACTAAAATGTGGCTAAGGTCTAAAAAAAGATGAATGATTGTTGCCTTTTAGTGAAGTACGAAAGTAGTGATTAATAATTTATTGCAAGGTTGTAATGTTGTAGACCATGATGTGGATTTGATGAGGTGGATACTTGGGAGAAATTTAGGGCAGCTGAGATTGATAATGTAGGTGTTAATTAAAGAGATAAAGGAGATTAATTGATTAAGGAATTATCATGTCAACTTGGAATGTGAAGAGGGCTGAACCAATTGGTGTTTATATTATATTCAAAAGTGGGTGTTGAACTCATTTTCAGTCAACCCTCCCTTGTGAATCATATCCAATTCTATCTAGACCTAGGACCTCTTTATAGTGTCATTGGGTGGCTAGGTGAGCTTGGGTCTACTAGGCCTTAGGCTTCACTTAAACTAAAATTAAAATTAACCTAAATTCAAATGTAAATCTAATTTAATAAACCTAAGTTAACACCTAAAATTGAACTAAAATTCAACTAATATAAGTAGACTCAAATCTATCGTGGTCTCCCTGGCTCATCGTAGTGCTGGAAATTTTATCTTGTAAGCTACATCGTATTCGTCGTCATGCTTGAAAAAACATGCGACGAGTTCAATGGTAATTTGACACTATTTTTACGTAGATTCTTAGGTTTCAAGTCTTAATGCATTAAATCTTCTTCCGCCTAAAAAGTTACATTCAGAACATCATTTTGTGAAACAGATCACACAAGTGAATCCGGATCCTCAAATACATTCAAATGAGCACGTTCGCGTCCAAATTAGATTTCATTTAGGCATGCATTTATATTACAATAGTTTGGAGAATAATAATAATAATAATAATAATCATAATTCATTAAAATATTAATATAAAAAAAGACAAAAAGAAAATTAAAATCATTTAAACTAAAATATAAATTGAAATACAAATCAAAACATAAACCTAAAACCCAAACTAAATATTAAGCTAATCAAAACTAAATTTAAAGCACAATATTAATCTTAATTAAATTGAAATATAACCTATAACATAAATTAAAACTCAAATCCTCAGTAAATCTAAATTAAATTCAACTATAGATTAAAATAAACCAAAATTAAATTAAATTAAATTAAGCACTTAATCTAATCTAATTCCATCCAAATCAAATTAAAGTTTAATCATAAATCAAACCTAAACTAAATCTAAACTTAATTTAAACTGGAACTTAAATACAAACTAAAATCGAAATCAAATATGAACATAAAATAATAATAATAATAATAATTATAATTATAATAAAAATATTGAAATTAAACATCAATTAAAATTAAACTTAAAGTAAATAAGAAATTAACTTAAACTAATCAAGACATTAAAATTGAGGAAGATTTTCATACCTACCACATAATTATTATGTACTTACATATTTGATACTTGAAATTTTTACATACATGTCACTTTCCCGTTGCAGGAAAATAAGTGTTGGATAAGTAAATAAAGAAGAGTTGAGCGGTATGCATGAAAATTTCCTCTAAATCCCCAACACCTCCAACAGAGCCCCATCTCCTCCTTCCAATCTTTCTTCATTCAAGGCAGTGAGGACCTCATCACATTCTAGAGGTTGGAAATTTTGAATTCATTGAAAAAGTATCGATTCTAGTTTATTCTTTCTGGAGTGTTTGGGGTGAAATTTATCAGATTTCATGTTTTTTAGCTCTCCTAATCATTTTTTTAGAGGAAGCCTCGTATGTTTCTTGCTTCTGTGATCACCGAAAGGATACCTAGTGGCAAGAATTTTAGGATTTCCTTCTTTTGAATAAAATTTAGCTTTTAGTATTTTTATCTCCAGATTGTGTGAAAAGTTCATAATTCAAGGGTTATTATTCTTTTTTGAGTTTGTTAAGTCATGTAGTTGATGTATACATGTAATTGGTATTTTCTTACTGGTTTCTCAAGACGCAAGGATGTGAAGTCAAAAAAACCAAATAACAAATTTCGAAATAAATCTCCCCCCTAGAGTTTACCCATAGCAAGAATGCAAATAGCATGCCTAAACATTCACATTCTCCCAAATTGGTGAAAATTATAATTACCATCTTAAACATCAATTTACATACATAAACCTAATCCATACGCATTTGTATATCCAACACCTAAACACTCGGATTTACATACAAACTATGCATGTTTTTTGTTTTTGCATGCCCAACTCCTAAACATTTATAATTTCAAGTATACTATCATTGGTCTATTGTATAGCATGTGTTTGTTTGTTCTCATGTGCTTATTGTTCAACAGCTAAAGTAATGCTCATGCGTTTATTCTCATGTGTATATCGTTTAACACCTAATGTAATGCTCATGTGCTTATCATTTAAACCCTAAGTAATTCTCATATGCTTATTGTCTAACACCCAAAGCAATTTTCATGCATTTGCACAGATAGAAAATGTGGAATTATATACACCTAAAGCAATTCTCATGCATTCACATACATAGAATTTGTGGATTTACAAAAACCTAAAGCAATTCCCATGCATTTACATACATAGAACTTGTGCATTTACATGCCATGCAACTCTTATGTATTTACATACTGAACAACCAAAGTTTCATGTTTATATACAAACCACTTTATCCATGTACAAATCTATAAAAATTTAAATTTATGCGTATAAACTTTAAACTTTAAGTGTTATATATAAAAATATATGAAAGCTTGAGATATATGTATCTATGAAAATTTGAGTATTGTGTGTAAACTTTAAAGCTTAACTATTTTATATAAAAATCTATAAGACTTGAGTTTTATGTATGAAAGCTTGAGTGTTATATATGAAAATCTATAGGAGTTAAGTTTTACAAGTGCAAACATGAAAATAAGTGTAATGTATGTAAATCAACTAGAAGTGAGTTTCATGTGTGCAAACATGAAAGTTTAACGTGTTATGTATGTAAATCCATTGGAATTGAGTGATGTGATAAATATATGCATGAAAAGTATATATTATTTTTGAAAATAGATGGTGAAAAATATTTTTGGATGTGATATTTAAACCTTAGGTATTATTAATGTAAGTGAATGGCATTTTTGGAAGTGATAAGTAAGATGAAATTTAAGTGTTAAGTAAGGAAACCTATGAGAATCAATTGGTATGTATGTAAAATCTGTTTGTACTTATGTGTTTAATATATAAACTCTAATTTGTCTTATTGAAGAACCTAAATTACTGAAACTCCAATCTGTGATAGAAAACTGACACTAGAAATAAGAACTAAGGTTGAACAACTAAATGAAACCATCAACAAAAGCTAGAAAATTGATGGATATAGAAAGACTCAAAAAAACCTGATTTACTTGTGAAGCAATAAACTAAGAAACCTAATTAAATCAGAACTAAAAGATCAAACCTAATAAAATGAACTAAAATCCACCAATGCAAAATAATTTCATATCACACAAGTCAACAATAAACCCTAGGGCAGTCAGTATAGAAATAAAATCTAGGTTCGTGCACTCCTAGATTAGTCCAGTCTAATACCTTTAGCTAGTTGTGGTTAGGAAATATAAATTCCTAAAGTCTGTAAATCTCTTAGACTATGTAAGTGCCCTAAGATGAAGTAACCCAAGATTACTGATGAAATAACCTCTAACCACCTAATAGTTAAGTAGGACTACACTCTACATCACTATGACAATAGTGGAGACCTCAAACTATTTGGCTGGTTAATAGTTTAAGGCTACCGATTAACCTAGGAAGATCAAAAACTGTGAGAATCATGACCGGGGATGTCATCCCCAATCATTAAGTTAGTCTATACATATTTAAGTCCCTTATAATGCTTAGATTTTAGGATTAGAATTCAACTTTCATCTAGAAATCAAATCCAACTAATCATGTCCCTTCCATTCATAAATCAAAACCAATCAATTTTGTTCTAACTCCTCAAACCCAACCAATTATATCAAAATCACTCAAATCTAACCAATTTTGTTCAAAATCCTCAAATCTAACCAATTGTGTTCAAACTCCTCAAATCCTACCAATCATATCCAATCTCAGCCTAATTATACCAAATCCAAATCTTTTCAACAACCATCTAATTTTAACCTTTACAGTACACATCCCTCTTAGGCTTAGTCAATCCATTTAATCGGGCCTTTCCATGACACATCGTCATTGTACTATAAATCCCAATCCTCAAATTTCATAAACAAATTCCTCCAAATTCTGAATCTATCTATTTGAAACCCTTAAATTATCAAACTTTAAATCCTAAATGAGAGGTGTTATTACTTTAATCAGGAGTTTTCTCATGGGTTTAGAACTTCTGGAATGTAATTAACGGTGAGAGTTTGTTCTTGTATGGATACCAGACCCAGGATAAAATAAACTTTATCTTACACACAAGGTAAGGAAAAAATAACCGGTTAATGTAGACCCATAGATTCTAAATATTTTTCACCATATGAATGATGGGATCCATTTTAAGATAATACTTCTGCCCCTTGGGATAATATATTATTCTTCAAATAATGTATTCAATCATTTAGATAGAAATCTTTCAAGCTATGGTGGATGCACATGCAAATTAAAAATCAACACTGTGAAGATGATTAAAATATTGGTGAAGGTTGGGGGGAGTTATAAAATGGTGTCAAGGTGAGGAAATTTCTTAGATGACTAAGGAGAGGCAAAAGCCTTGAAGTATCTGTCGGCGAGGAAAAGTGTTGTGATGTGCTTCTTTAAATTTAATATAATATACATTTGAATTTAAATTTTAGAAAAATAGTATTTTAATTTTAAAAAGTAATATTTTAATTTTTGAAAATATGAGACCAAACAGATCCCATATAAACAATAGTTTGAATTATTGAGCACAACATCGCAAGCAATATAACTAACTCGAATGATGAATACACTACTTGCTGGTGTTGCTCAATTAAATAAACTAAAGATTTTATGACATACGTTTGGTCTGCGAACCATTTTTTTATGTTCATACAAATTTTCCTATATAATATAGAAGATTATATATGATTTATATTAAACTAGGTTCAAAAAGTTTCCTATAAGAGCAAACCCTTATAGTTAATTACATCTTAAATGACCAAAGTCATTTAAGAAAACTCTAGATTTATATCATAAAATCATGCCTTCAAGAATTTCAAAATGTATGATTTTTTAAAGATCAGAAAAAGATGTGTGAAATGGGAAAAGCTCAAATCTGGAATATTTTATTTTGGAATCCAAAGGAGGAAGAACTAGGGGATGTCATAGATCTTGAGGAGAATATCGGTGACTTTTCAAGTTATCCTATAGTTTTACTTCAATTTCAGTGAGAAGACATTAAATGTTCCATCCTACCAATTATTATTATTTATGGCTTACATTTGCATGAAACAACCATATAAATAGCCTGCAAGATAGGAGGGTTTATGTCACAAAAATTGACAACCTCGAAACCTAAGACGAGTTAGGGATTAAATTGCACAACATGACTGTGCAAATGTCTAAAGATAAAGCTGAGGATTTATGTCGCACTAGGCGGACAACCTCAAAATCTTATGACTTGTTTTAATTCTGAAGGAGATTCTTGTTGTAGATCATCACGTTGTTGTAGATCTGTTTGCTCTCTCGATGTTGTTCTTCTGTACATCCTTGTCGTGCTGCCCACGGTATTAGCTCTGAGCTCATCGTCGATGTAGCAATCCTAAAGTCTAAGGTTTGAAGGTTTAAATGACAAATTTCAGTTAAATCATGGGGACTTTAAAGTTGATTAGAGCGACACCGGTTATGATTCCACAGTTTCCTTGTTCTGGCACCAATATTTTCTTCTGAATTTACTTAGCTTAAATGAGTTGTTATTTACAATTTTTTGAAAATTTTGTTTAATTTTGAAAAAAAAAGTGTTGATTGGTTTTGAAAAGATTGTTTTTGTTTTGCAGGTAAAGTAAGGTTTACAACCAAGCATATATAAATTTTAAAGCAAGAGTAAATTGCAGTAACCAGAGACTAAGGGTTTGGGGATCACCCACATGGGTCTTCAAAGAGGTAAGGGAACCAAACTAGACATGTGTAGGTTAGGGTTCAAGGCTGCAAGTGTGTACTAAACCAACCCACATCACTTAGAGTCAACCCTAAGGTTAGACAGTCCTATGGGGAACCCCTCTTGAGCTCTCTCATATTGGTTCCACCTACTAAGTGCTAGAGGTTAGAACAACACATGGAACTTCAAGATGAGCAAATAAGAGTTTGGAATTTCTATTGGTGAGGGTACCATCACTAATCCTTTAGGAATAGTTAACAGGAAAGTCCTATAGCTAGATCCTAGACTCCTAAGAAAAAAATGCTAGACCTCAACCAAAAATGAGGTCAACAGTATCTTACATAGAGATTTTCTTCTAAGGAGGAAAAGAGGCCTTGAGTAATTATTATTGGATTATTAGAGAATGTAGGAGAAAGGTAACTATGAAGGGATGAAAATGGATTGTGGTATCAAACCAACACCATTCAATCATTAGAGGTGTGCTAGAAGAGGCAAATTTGAAAATCTTATTCTTGGTTGATGTTGAGATAACGGTAAATGGATGGTGAGTATTGCATTAAGAGATTGTGATGTGTGATGGAGGATAAATTATAACAAGGAAAATAAAAGATAATGAAGAAAATTTGATCCTTTGTAAAGAAATATGGTTAGTTTAAGTCCAACAAAAATTTAACATTAAAATGATGCAATAAAGTAAGATTTTAAAATAAGGACAATTCTTCTAATATTTTCATTCAAAAAAAAATTTTTCTTGTTACATAGTTTTTTCCCTCATTTAGGTCAATTATATTATCAAGAAATGAAAATAAAAACGGAAAATGTGGTTGGATTTCAAATGTAAGGAGGTTGTTGGTAGCGTCTTAAAATGTAAGAAATGCCTCCTTTTGTGAAAGTTAAAGGTTTAAAGATTGCAAGCTTGTACCACATGGCATGAACTTCATTCAGATGTCTCACAAAATGTGAGAATGATGTTATGCATGTCGAACCTTCAATATCCCCACTTCATTTCAAAAAAATATTACTTTATTTTACTTCTAATATTAGTTACCTACACTACAGAAATAAGGGCTTAAATCGCCAGAAAAATTGAAGGTCATGAGTGGGTTGGTTGTTCTGTCAATTTAAGTAACAACTTCCTAAAAAATTTTAAAACTGGCAGCATTCTGACGAACTTTAAAACCGACAGCTTTTTTATGGCACTGACATTGAGTTCTTAGCAAATTAATAATCGAAAAGCTTGGTAAATGATAACCAACGGGAGAACCCGTCAGTTATTAAGAAATTAAAAACTGATGATCATGATCGTCAAAAAGTCATCGAAGAGGCTTGATTTACGAAATGACGACTATTTTTCCCTTCCCTTGCGAGTGCTTTTTCTCAGGAGTCGATCGATGCCCTTTTGTTGCCATTTTTTCTAGAATTCATTATTTCTCAAATTCATACACCCAAATAATAGGTAACCTCAATTCCGCCTGTCCCTAGTTTTTTTTTTTTTAATTTCTATATTTTTCAGTTTAAGTATTTTGGAGAAATTTGAAAATATGAATCGGTTTTCTAAAATTTTGATGATGTATGTTATTATTGCAGATGTACGACTTAACTCTTAGGTATTTTCATATTTAAAACCTAAACTTTAAAGGGTAATTTGCATAACTACCACACAATTCTTTCTTATGTATTTATGTATCGCACACCTTAGTTGGAAAAATTCCTTTATGATCTGACGGAAAAATTTTACTCTGACGGAAAAATTCAAGTTTACTCTTATTGAACAATTTCAGTGGGGACACCCTCTTATGGATATTATCAGAAAAAATGTTGATGATCTTAAGCTAGCAGACAAGTGGAAAGTGAGACTCATGGATAAGAGACATGTGTTGATCCAACTAACAGTGGCTGAAGACTACACCAGGATTTTCTCCAAGAAATATCTTAATATCGAAGACAAATCAATGAAGTTACTCAAATGGTCTCCTAATTTCGACCAAAATCATGAAACTCCCACTATACCAGTATGGTTTAGTTTACCTGATCTCAAGCTGCATTTTTTTCACCATCAGGTTCTCTACTCTATTAGGGTCATTCTTAGGGATCCTCTAAAACTAGATCTGTCTACTTTCAACCTAACCAGACCCTCG
>NW_018164976.1:254758-263851 GCF_001263595.1 Phalaenopsis equestris | reverse complement strand
TAACCCTACTGCTGTGGACATTTTAGTTCCACCTGAGGATGATATTATCAGACATGAGGTGTATGTTGCCCCTGAGGATCTCCCCCATGAAACTGTTGTTACTGCTACTGCGAGTGATGAGATGTTGGCACCTACAAAATCCATACAAAACAATATTGATGGACTCTTACCTATAAATGATGGAGTTCAGACTTATAATCAGGAGAGCCTCACAGCTCCAATTCTTCAAGAAGTATCTGGTGTAGCGGGAACTCATACTTCACATATTCCAGAACCTACTGTAGGTACTACTGTTGGTATTTCTTCAGCTCTACCCCATCAGGCTGATTCTCCGGAGGAATGGCAGGTTTACACTTCCAGGAGGAAGAAGAAGAATGGAGATCTACTAGAGCTCTGGAGTCTTATGGATAATACTTTGGTTACTACAGGTAATGGTCAGCACCTTACCAATCTGCTAGTTGGATCCCTACCGAGAACTAGAGCCAGAGGCAATTCTAGATTGGGATGACCCACACTTTTTCAGCGACTGGATGTTTTTTTGATTTTTTTCTTTTATTTCTATATGTACCCATCTTTTACTTTTTTTTTTATGTGTGTTGTACCGTATGGGTTGGGTGTTTAGGCTCACCCATACAAACATAAAAAAAAATGTATCGCACACCTTAAATTTTATATTTATTTAGATAACACTTTGGTGTTTTAAACATATGCATAAAAGGTGTATTTCACTTTTAAAAACTTATAACATTGTTATTTTGATTTGATATTGAAAGTCTTGAGTGTTGCGTGCATAAAGATAAAATTTTAGCTTTGAGATAAGTAAATACATATGAATTTTGTTTTATGTATATAAATTCCCCTATTAAAGGGAAATGGGAAATTTACATATCTAGTACACATTCTTATGTATTTATGTATCTCACACCTAAACTTTCATATTTACATATATCACACTTAAAGTGTTTTAAAGCAATGCATGAAAATGTGTGTTTCATTTAAAAAAAGGATAATAGTATTATTTTGATTTGATATTGAAATTTTGAGTGATATGTGTGTGAATATGAAAGTATATGTTTGAGATGTGTAAATACATAAGAATTGTATTCTACATATGCAAATTTCACTTTAAAGGTAAATTTGCATACATAGCACATAATTCTTATATGTGTATGTATCTCACACCTAAACTTTCATATTTACATACATCTCACATTGGGGTTTTAAACCAATACATGAAAATGTGTATTTCACTTTTGAAAAGTGATAATAGTACTATTTTTTATTTGATATTGAAGTTGAGTGTTATGTGTGCAAATATGAAAGTTTAAGTTTGAGATATTAATGCATAAGAATTGTGTTCTATGTTTGCAGATTCTCCATGTATCTCACAGCTAAAGTTTAATATTTACATAAATCAATCTTAGGTGCTTTAAATCAATGCATGAAATGTGCATTTCACTTTTAAAAAGTTATAATAGTGCTATTTTTTTTATAGTGGGGTTTTGAGTGCTAGAAGTGAAAATATGAAAGTGTAGGTTTGAGATATGTAAAGGTATAAAAATTGTGTTCTATGTATAGAAATTCCCCTTTTAAAAGAAAATTTACATACCTAGGACACAATTCTTATATATTTATGTATCTAACACCTAAGCTTCCATAATTGCATACATCACACTTTGTTGTTTTAAATCAATGCATGAAATGTGTATTTCATTTTTAAAAAGTGATAATAGTGCTATTTTTTATTTGATATTGATGTTTTGAGTGTTATGTGTATAAATATAGAAAATTAGAATTGAGACATGTAAAAGCATAAAAATTGTGTTTTATGTACGTTAAAGAGAAATTTACATACCTAGCACAATTCTTATATATTTATGCATCTCACAACTAAACTTTCATATTTATATATAGCACACTTTGGTGCTTTAAATCATGAAAATGTCTATTTCACTTTTAAATAATATTTCTAAGCAGTAAATGCACTTTATGAATTTTTTTTATCAAATATATAAGTTATCTATGGATATTCACATAGTCAGGTCATGGATGTACAATAGATTATCTCTGAATATAAAATAACTCACAGATATGTTCTTGAACTATGTTGAGACATTCATGCAAGCGACATCTCAGCTTCCGACTTATCTATCTGAGGATAGAATTTGACGCCATGTTTGAAACAAAAATCGAGCAAACCTAAAGGCTGATTAAGTCATGTATGATTTACACGTTTGTGGATTTTAACTAGACTATTAGTTTTAGACTTCACATGTAGATGAATGGGTCATAAAGACTAATGCGGGAAGGTTGTCCATCACATTCTGGGTTATTTGTAGCTTTCAAAATATTTAAAATTAAAATGAAGTTTAACATGCTCCAAGAATGCTTCAATCATGTTGTTGGATTACTGACAATGATAAATCCTAAGAAGAATTAATTCCACAAGGCCTGTATAGAACAAAAATTTAGTCTCCAAGTTAGGTTTGAGATCGGAGAAGATCGATTCTTATGTCAACAGATGCATGTTATTTTATAAGATTGATACAATAGAGACTCATTGCATATTTAGTCTCATAGATTTAAACTTCACAGTTAAGAAAGTAAGATGCAGAAAGAAGTTTTATACAAACACCTCTTATTTTGCCACTTATTTTACATCTTTAAAGACTATTTATTTTTATGCACATTAATCCACATATGATATGGCATCATAATAGATCAAATGAAATCAACTCAATGAGTCAACACGTAGATAAAGAAATATGAAAATATTTTAATCATGCATATCTTGAATTTATTGTGGAGGTATGTAATGTTATATTTGGCTTGTATATTGAATGCTTCAGACCATATAGTTAGATCGTCTCATCCTACAATTGTTGGTCAATAGTCGTTATTCTATATAATCTCTCACCTAAGATGTGCATGACAATTCTCTTCTTGTTTTTGATATTGATTATTCCATACTACAATAGCCCAAAAGAATGAATTGATGTATATTCATAGTCACTGATAGATGAGATATAAATTCCTTGGCAAATAAGTGTCATCACATATGATGTTTCTATGGGAAAAAATAATCTAATAAAAGTAGCTTTAATGTGAATAATAAAAGATTTTTCAATGTATCAAATTTTATCAGGATGAAGCATTGTGGGGAAGTTGGCTTTGTCATATTGCATGGATTTGTAAAAAGAATTTAAGCTTCAACATGGCAGAAAAAATTCATGACTTGACTGTCATCGTATGTTTTTAAATATTGATCACACTTTCAAGTAAAAAAAATACATTCAGATAAAATAAAGTTGAGAAATCAGAGTCAACTCCAAGATTAATTGGAGTTGATTTATTTGAGATTGTTAGTAACATTATAAGATTACTAATTATCCAGAATTATCTTCATATTGTCCACCTGATTTTGGTGTTAATCTTAATTGGACAAAAATGTCCATTTTTTGGGAGCTACTTTACTGGAAGACTAATATGATTAAATAAATGTATTTGATAATATTTTTAATATTGTGCTGGACATTAAGGATAATATTAAAGATAACGTAAATGTTATACTAGATTTGAAGAAAATTTATAGAAGATGTGACTTAAAGATTCAAGAAACCACTCTTAATAAAATTATTGAACTTACAATAAAATATTATCTTATATTAGCTCAACGAAGAATAATTTGTGAGTTACTTCGGTCATTAAAATTTGCTAGCAGTTATGCTTCAAATTTGAGTCATTAAGTTGATCTGAGAGCGGGTAAGATATTTGAAATTAAAAACCACGACCGTCATATTTTCTTGCAAATTTTCATGATTTATTTGTCGAGTGAAATACTTAATTTATTGAATGAAGTTGATGTGTTCTTCAAGGATTTATATGCAGCTCATTTAAAAATTGATATGTTGTGATAGTTAGAAGTAAATATTTCAATAATATTGTGCAAGCTTGCAAGAAAATTTTCACCTAATTTATTTAACTCAATTGAGTATCTACTCGTTCATTTACTAAACAAGATAATAGTTGATGGTACATTATAATATCGTTGAATATATTCATTTGAACGATAATAGCCCATGTACTAGAGAGTTTGTTTTTTAAATATTGCCAAATTAAGCTAAATAACTATTATAAAATTTTTAAAAAGCTTATGGGATTTTCCACATTGCTTCAATCGCAAGATTTTTTCCGCATCCCGCCTCGCATCAGAGAGATACCTAGTAATCTAATCTAGGCTTCTAGACTCAATTATTTTGGAAGTGTATGAACCTCAATTTCATTTTTAAATTAATTAACCTAGGATTTTTAGTTTAACAAATCTACTTCTGGTTTTAGTTAATTAAATTGGTGAATTTTATTTTATTTTCTTTGTGTTTGATATTTTAACTTCAATTTGGTTATGTTTCTTCATTTGTCAGTCAACAAGAACATAAGATGTTTTAAGTTCTCCTAGATTCATTGATTTTCTAGCAATGTTGAAGTATTTATTTAATTTTTTATTATAAGTTTTGTTTCTAATGTTGTTTATTATTCTACATTATAGGTTTATTACCTTAAGTTTTTCTAGAAGATTGGAGGTTTATGTGTTAAATGCATGCATATCAAAGATGCTCACGTATATTTCAATTAATTATCATATACTTTCATATTTCACACTAATATTTTATTTTTATTTATTTACATGCTCAATAATTAGCATTTCAAATTAAAATATTTAACTATCATCCAAAAATATTTAAATTTTACACAAAATTATTTATATACCATTTAAAATTTAATTTTTATACACAGAAATATATATATATATATATATATATAATATAACATTTTTATTTTTTTCACACCTAACAATAATATTATTTAAAATTTAGATTTTCACATAAAATCTTTATTTTAAATAATAGTTAAAAATTTAATTTTTATACCAAGATATTAAAATTTAAATTTAATTGCTCACACAAATATTTGTTACATAAAAGAAATTTTTATAAAAATATATTTATCACACACAAAAATATGTTTATCACAAAATATTTAAAACTAATTTATTTATTTATTTTAATAGAAATATAAAAGTTTAAGTATTAGGCATGTAAATAAACTATATGATATGCATTAAGTGTTAAATATGCAAGTATATAAGAATTTACATGAAATGTTTATGAGCTTATATGAATATTTAGATTTGTATGTGTTAAGCATATACATACACAGAAGGTTTATATACATGTCACTTGATTCGTACATATTTACACATCTAACACTTAAATTTCACACTTACATACATATCACGCAACTCCAATAGATTTACCTATGTTATACTTAAGATTTTCATGCATAAAACTGAAGTCTTATAGAATTTTCAGATAAAATGTTTAAGATTTAAAGTTTATATAAATAAAACTCAATTTTTTACACATTTACATTTACAACACTAAACTTTTAAAGCTTACAAGCATAACACTCAACACATAAATTCTAAAGTTTCTCTAAAGTTTACACACACATAGTACTGAAATTTTTATAAATTTACATATACAACCCATAAACTTTAATGTTTACACACAAAATATTTATATTTTTTAAAGACAACATAAATTTTAAATTTTACAAATTTATATATACAGCACATAAACTTTAAAGTTTGCACACATAACACTTTATATTTTTATTTTTTTTATTTTTTTTGTTTTTTGAGTTTACATAAGGATAAAGTGATTTATATCTAAACATGAAAGTTTAGGTGTTGAGTATATAAGTACATAAGAGAGGCACGGTATGAAGGTCAGAAAGCCATACGCTTCCACATGATGAGAATTGCTCTGAGCGCTTAAAATTTACTTTAGATGCTTAAGCAATCAACACATAAACAAACCTACACATGAGAATCACTTTGCTTCACATGCTTAACCAGTAACTACAGAAACAAACCTACCCCTGAGAGTTACATTATATATTTAAGCACTAAAAATACGAATAAACCCAAACAATAAACACAAAAAATAATAAAAATAAAAAATTAATGATTACTTTGGGTGTGGAGAAATAAGCACATGAAGATTAACACATTAGGATTTGTAAAGGTAATACGTAATAAACACATGATTACTTTAGGTGTTAAGCAATAAGCACATCAAAATTAACACATGAGGATCGCAAAAGTGCTAGATACTTAATACATTGGAATCAAGTTGCATATATAAATTGAAGTTTGCCTGAATCCTACCGAAAAGCAAAATGGCGACCTTAAATTGAGCAGGAATCTAAATCTCATTTCTCCGCTATTTTGCTTGAAATCAAGGATTAAAATAGGTTTACGGAATTTAGAAAACCTGAAGTGAAGAGAGAATGAGGGGAAGAATGAAAAGGTTACCTTCCTCGAAATTTTTGGCTAGGACAGAATGGGGGGACATCGCATGCATGCGTGCAGAGATGCATGCGATGTCCGCACGCAATAATTCTTCTTCAGTTTGAGGGAAAAAATTTGAGTACGATAGATCGTACTCAACGATGCTTATGATTTTGCGGTTATATTATATCTCCAGTATAACCTCTCATAATTTTCATCTAATCTTCAGTAAATTACTAATAAATTTTTAATATATGATAATAAAAATGTGAAACTTATTTGTAGGTTAGAAATATGTTACAGAAGATTACATGAGAGGTTATAAGGGGTTATACCGGAAATATGACCCATTTATACGCTCGGTATAATCTCAAAATCGTACGCAGCGCTGGGTACATCTATTGTACGCAAATATTTTCTCAATTTGAGAGAAGTGCAAATTGTATACCTAATTATTCATACAAGAGACAGGGTTAAACCGTGCAAATTAAAAAAAAAAGAAAAATTCAAAATAGGGACACCGTCATACATCTTTGCTTTGATGGACGGTGGAAATTGGACACGAGCGAGACTGAGGCCGAAGAAAGGTTGCGAATGGGAGGAGCAGGGACTTCAGTTTGAAAAATTATTCCATACGGACACCGATCCGGACCTTAAATTTTTTTTTTTAAATTAAAATAATCTGACGGTCAGGATCATGCGATGTCCGCACGCAATAATTCCTCTTCAGTTTGAGGGAAAAAATTTGAGTACGATAGATCTTACTCAGCGATGCTTACGATTTTGCGGTTATATTATATCTCCAGTATAACCTCTCCTAATTTTCATCTAATCTTCAGTAAATTACTAATAAATTTTTAATATAAGATAATAAAAATATGAAACTTATTTGTAGGTTAGAAATATGTTACAGAAGATTACATGAGAGGTTATAAGGGGTTATACCGGAAATATGACCCATTTATACGCTCGGTATAATCTCAAATATAAGGGGTTATAGAATATGACCCATTTATACGCTCGGTATAATCTCAAAATCGTACACAACGCTAGGTACATCTATCGTACGCAAATATTTTCTCAGTTTGAGAGAAGTGCAAATTGTATACCTAATTATTCATACAAGAGACAGGGTTAAACCGTGCAAATTAAAAAAAAAAAGAAAAATTCAAAATAGGGACACCGTCATACATCTTTGCTTTGATGGACGGTGGAAATTGGACACCGTATGCATCTTTGCCTACGGTGTCCGTATGGAATAATTTTTCAAATTGTAGAAGATGGGGATATGAACGTCGATGAAAAACTCGAACTCGGTTTAATCACCGATCATTCTGTAAATTTTTAAATTTGAATTGTTTTTAAAAGTAAGAGCTTCAATCTATTAAACATGGATCTAATCGTATTTGTCCATAATCTCATTAAATAATCAACATTAAATTAGATGATAACTCGTATCATATATGATATTTGTGTTTGTGCTAAAAAATCTCGTGGCCTCTTAAATTGTTATTTATGCTTGTGCTAAAAAATTATACTTAGCTAAGTCTTAAAATTATGCTGCCGCTGAGAATTCTCTGGTACGCAATATTCGATATGCGTATAAAGGCCCCAAAAACATTAGTGTCATGAAATTACACATTTCAAGTATATGATTTGTACAATAAAATATGTGACAACTAATTTACATTGAATGATGGATGTTTTAGAGTTTTCAAGACCACATATTTGACCTTGCTCTTGATGATGTTCATAGCATTCCTTCTTGAAAGCAATGATACAACACTGGTCACTAACCTCAAAATCAGTGAAGAAAAAATTGTAGAAAATATTGGGTCCGGCTATGACCGAACAACGGACGTGATACAGCGGGAGAGGTCCGAGCTCTGCTCCTTCCCGCTGTATCACGTTCGTTGTCCGAACACAGCTCTACATCCGGACTCCGGAAACAATATTTGTGGAAGAAATGGACAGTTTAATGGAGTTCTATGTGACATTATGGGCAAGTTCATAATTGTATATATGACCCTATTAGATGATTATATGGACTGTGTTATGCTAGCCCTACCAAATGTGCATAGGTCCATTGCGAATCAATAGAAGTGTAATTGAGCTAGGCCGACCTCTGAGTTAGTTCAGACAAAGCTTGATAAATAAAAATAAAAATTAACTCCAATTAAGCCTTGGTAATTTGCGGCGCTAGTAATGTTTGTGGACATTTTACTAATGCCACCAAATAAAGGGAAATATTATCAAGTTGGTCCTCAGTGCTTGTAATCATTTATTGCAAAAAGCTTTCAAATTAGGGGCATTTATCAAGCAACATCTTTGATTTATGCTGGGCACGTAATTATTTGTAATGGTGAAATAGATATGATTTCATCCCTTTTATGCTTGATTTATTAGTGATATGAATGAGTTTACTTGAATGGAAGCCTTATCATTCATAAAGGTGCGGCAAGTGTGCTGCTTGAATCAGATGACACTGAGGATGCATAAATTTCCTCTCTCTCTCTCTCTCTCTCTCTCTCTGTATATATATATATTGTCGCGTACTTCGGCCTACTGGCCGGCATCCTCGGTGTAAGACCCCTCAGCCCGGGGGTTCCAATCGCCTCTGGCACAGCTAGCCTTAAAGAGATAGTAGTCAAATTGTTAGACACATTAGGGGTGATTGGAAGCTCATATAATAGCCTCTGATCATTCATTTTAATATATATATATATATATATATATATATA
>NW_018164976.1:252611-254726 GCF_001263595.1 Phalaenopsis equestris | reverse complement strand
TCTATATATATATATTAAAAAGATGGTTGACGAGCGAAATCATCAACCGCCCCTGGCTCACAACCCATCAGGTCTGGGTTGGACCCATGTAACTAACCACTCGAGTACCACCCCCAAATAACATCAGTTGCTTGAGGGAATTTGAACCTTAGGTCATAGAGGACTTGCAACTGACAAAGCAGATATCTACAAATTAATCTGAGAATGCGGTGCTATATATATATATATATATATGTATAATGTTGCTCGAATTTTATTCAAAACACTATTAAAAAAAGGTTAAGAACTTCATTTGAATATAGGTTCGAACGATAAGTTGGCTTGAATATTGTGCTAAAAAGCTCTTGCAGTCTTTCTAATTTTGAATAAAACTTGAGCTAAGTTCAGACAGAATTGGCTATAATCTTATTTGATTGTCACAGACATAACATAACAAATGTAGGTACAACTGAGAATCGATCATTATCTATAACATAGTGAAATGATCATATTTGGAATATGGTTGGATTGAGCATGGTTAATATATGGTGTGATGTAAGTCAAACTTTGATTGAAGATAATTCAAAGAAGGTTCAATCATAGCACTAGCATTACTTAATCATGATTCGAAGATGTTCGATCACAGCTCATTTGGTGTTCGATCATCACTCATTTAGCATTCAATCATGATTTATTTCGTGTTTGATCATTGTTCAAAAATTATTCGATTGTGATTTGCTTATAAATTATATCTTGGATTATTAAAATAAAGAGTTCAATCATAAAAACTATAAAACAAAAAGTTTTTTTTTTTTTTTGTGTAAATAACATAAAGAAACAAAACACAATGTCCATAACACAGAGTTAAGCAAATTTGAAGTAATAATAGTACACAAAGAATGAATGTTTATATTAAGGCTTTATGCTATTGCAGCGCCTAAGAAATTTTATGTGATCGGTTGTTGTCTCAAATTTTTTTTTCTTTAAACTTATGTATATTGAGTATTATATGTCATACTCTTTATAATCACAATTTCAAATAAAAGGTAAGAGAATCATCTAACTGTATATAACAAAACTCTATAAATAACTTAAATTTGTTTGAAACTTAACTGGGCATTTACATACAGAGCAGACAATTCTTATGTATTTACATACCTCACCTACACTTTCATTTTTACGCATAGTTGGTTGAAATAAATCTTGGCGGAATGGTGGGTCAGCTTAAACTTAATTTAGGTTTAGTTTAGAGTTTAATTTGAAATCTTTAGATTTGGATTTAATTTAGATCTTAGGCTTAGGCTTAAGTGAGTTTAGTTTGATTTTAGGACTAAATTAAGTTTCAAGTTATATTTGAATTAAACCTAGTTTAAATTTAGTTTGACATTTGAATTTAGTTTTAACTTTAGTTTAGATTTTAGTTTTATCTAGTAATATCTAGATTCAATTCAAGTTAGGTATGGTTCAACTATATTTAGTTATGGCTATGGTTTGAATTGATTTAGATTGGAATTGAGTGAAGTCAAAAAATAAGTAATGTTTGATTTGAATCTTGTTACATTGAAGTTGAGAATTGGCTTTAGATCAAATCAAATTTAGTTATATTTTGGTTAGCATAGCTTTAGGTTCAACTTAATTTTAAGTTTGGATGAGGCTTTAGGTTGAATTCAAATTAGGCTTAGGTCTAGTTTGAATTTAAGATTTTGAGTTTAAGTTATGTTTGAAATTAGTTTGGGTTTATTTTAAAATTGGACTGAGCCTAATAAAAATATTAAGTTTAATTTAAGTCAAGCAAGCCTAATAGGCCCTCATTGATTGAGCTACACCAAACTTAGCTTGAGCTAGAGCTCCCCAATTTCCAAAGTAAACTTGCCTTTGGACTCCAACTACACATGGTGAGCTAAATTAGAAAAAACTATTTAAAAGTAATACTTATTGTTAATTTAGAAATTATAGGTAAATATATAGTTATGATGGTACATATGTAGTGGTCATATTATGTATGTAGTGGTAATTAATTAGTTAAGGGGGACATATTTAATAAAATATTAAATACTTTTGTGCAACTAAAATGAGTACAGTGTGTGTGTGTGTGTGTGTGTGTGTGTGTGTGTGTGTGTGTGTGTGGGTGGGTGT
>NW_018164976.1:248946-252540 GCF_001263595.1 Phalaenopsis equestris | reverse complement strand
TGTGTGTGTGCGTGTGTGTGCGTGTGTGTGCGTGTGTGTGCGTGTGTTTAAAAATAAGGAAGAGCACATGGCTCAGTGTATGGTGAGTGCATAAAAAATAATCTTAATAGCTTATTGAGTAAATTAGCATTTTTCAAAATGTTCATCCAATCAAATGTATTTTAATCATGATTTATGCTTATATATAATATTTCTGATAAAGTATATAACTTTGCACCTCATTCTTATACTTTTAATTACTTATTTGATCCAAAAAACCCTTATTTGATAAATTAGGTTAAGTTAGGCAGTTTATAAATATGATATAATATCCACTTATATATCATATGCTAATCTTACCCGAAAAGTTTGGAATCTCAAGGAAAAATTATAGTTGGAATGTTTGATATGGATTATTGCCTTCAAACATATCTCACAACATATAATCTATATTAACTTATGAGTTATGATCTTTCCCATTCAAAGAGGACCTAGAATTAGATCTAAGATCACAAAATCAGTTATGACATATCTCTAAAAAAGAGATATTATAGAGATATTATGTATTTATACCTTGACTACACTCAATAATGGTATAAATTAGATGGTCCTAATGTATGTAATCCTTTAATGTTTATATGATAATATCAATGAACACTATTACCCAAAGTATATTCATATTAGATTATCTTAATCTTGGTTTAAACCTTTTAGCAATTAGCACCCCATTACCAAATTTACTTGAGACATCTAAAAGGAGGCAATCCATGATTTTTATATATTATCTTTGGATTTTGTAGTATTGCATTCATTAATGGTAAACTAGGTTCACCCATATGATCCAAACTAACAAAATTATATAATTTTGATTACGATGATTATATAATTTTATTCATCCTCAAATAATCGTATTGTGGAATCTATATAGGATGATCATATACCTCTAAATAAATGTTAGCCATCACCATTTATAAACCTACCTTCTAGTCTTGAACCTATAATATCACTAAACTATATATATATATATAAAGCTTGCATTAATAAGAAATTATATTTTATAAGTTTAAAATAACTCTCATTCAACCTTATAAAGTGAATGGGGAAAATCTTTGAGACATCATCTTTATATGTATTAGAAAATCCATATTGTTATCACCTTCTCCCAAAATGCCATATAAGTAAAGAAGAAAGTCAATCCCAATCACGACCTTACGAGCACTTTCAAAACCCACAAAGATCCTTTGCCCACATCATTTGTCATCCTCTACAAGTTTTATTAACATCAATGACTAACTTGTAGATCCTACATTTGTATAATTAAATAAATCAGTGATATTGAATATAGTTTAATTACATATGATTTAAATCTTATCATAAATAAACCCAACTTAAGAATAGTAATAATATAGACTAAATATATATTAAACACACTATATAATATTAACTAAAGGATAACACTTGCACTAAAAGTGAACTATAGCAAATTTTCATTTTGATGTATTAAAAATATAATACAAACTAAATACACATAAAATAAAAAATAAAATTAGTTTATACTTTATGTTGTCTTTATGAAAGAAATAATTATGACATAAGATAATGTTTATGTAAATTTATTCAAATTCAAACACCTAAGTTTCTATTCATAAGGAAATAATTTATTTTAAGCTATTTTATTGGGATATTTGACTTTATCTGCTCTATAATAATAATAATAATAATAATAATAACAACAACAACAACAATAATAATAATATTTGTTATTATTTCTTATGAAAAAAAATTACTTTGAGTAAAAGTACGTCCTCTCACAATGGTAGAAGTTGAAGAACACATTGAATAATTAAATGACATTTTAATCATTAAAGCACCTCAATTTTTATCTTTACAACACCATCTCAATATCCAACGATTACAGAGCATGAGTGAAGGTCGTGTCAAAGTTTCATGATGATGAAAGATTTGATTAAATTATTCATATTGAAATCCCTAAATTCAAATTATACTTAAAAATCATAGTTTATATATGAACTTGCTAGAACCATATTTGTACCAACTTTAAATTATTTTTCTTTATCATGATCAATCATTTTTGTCAACCCCCCTTCAAACTCTCTTCAAACTGTAATTAAAGTATGATTGAGTCAAGACTGAATCATGATCATGTTCAAAGATTATGTTCAAAGTTGGTTTGACATTAATTTGATTAAGTTCAAAGATCTTCACTGAATATTTAACAATGGATTAATTATGTTTTGATTATAGTTCAAACATAATTTGATCATGATTTGAATCGGGTTTAAAGAGATTTATATATAATTGTTACAAAGATGTTTGATTATGATTCAAAGATAGTTTAAAGGTAGTTCAAAGAAAGTTTAGACATATTAGATCATGGTTAAATCACAATTTAAACATCATTTGATCATAGTTTAATCATGGTTCATTTTAATCTTTTCTTATTAACCTCGTTCACAATTATCACATTTGAGCTATTTTATTATCTTGCAAAAGAATACTCTAATTTTACATATTAAGAGGCATTATATTGCTCATGTTACATATAAATAGGGTGTTATGAAAAAAGATTGTTATATATATTGAGGCTAATGCGCTTCTTGATAAAGCTAATATAACCCTTTCAGTCCATTCTAGTTTTATATATTAAAACTTTCGAATGACTTTATATAACACTCATATACATATTTGAAAAGAAAGAAAAGTTTTGAAAGTCAGGTGTTAATGCAAAACTCATCTATTAATTAATAAATTAAAATAAAAATGTTTAGATTACATATGAGGTATTATGCCTACTGAAGTTTGAAAAATTGCAAGACTTCAACCACAATTGCATATCAATGTAAACCTTGTGGCCAAGGAGGGTATTCTGCAACAACTTCCTCATGGTACCTAAATAATTTAAGTTATTTAACAAAATATATGAAAATTTCTGCTCCTATTTCTGTAGAAGTGCAAGAGGGTCACCATAAATGAGCTCCACAAGTTTATAATAAGAGAAATTGTTAGAATTTAAAAAAAATTAAATAATTTACGTAGCACTTTCATATGTAATCTTATGATTATTTGAGACTTACATGCATCAATGATTAAGATACAACAAATACATCATATAACTATGTAAGAAAAAATCTTCTTGAGTTTGAACATGTTGACATGTAATTCTTCAAAGATAGTTCATATTAAGATTTATTTCATAAAAATACATATTCAAGGTCAATTTATTATTAAAATCTTTATATACATTTATTATTTCACTAATCTAATTTATTTTACACATAAATGCATTTATCATGTTATGAATGATATGATGTAGCTTCTGAATTACGCAATTGAATTGCATCATATGTTATGTGCTGTGTTACATCTCTTAAAAACACTCTGCAATATTACAATTTTTGTATTATATATCTTATCAATTGTTTTTATGATAGCACTCAATCTACTATACCAACTTTGTAATCTAATTTATTATAATTCATATTACTTATTTTTCTCTAAAATTCTACTAACCATAGCCCCTATTAGACTTGCATACAATACTTATATAATTCATATTATATATATATATATATATATATATATATATTCCCGATT
>NW_018164976.1:237474-248896 GCF_001263595.1 Phalaenopsis equestris | reverse complement strand
CTGGCTCCTTGCACTTGTAGCAATGAATTTCCTTTTTGCCTCTAGACTTCGATCTGGAATTTCGCCTTCCAGATCCCTCCTTCTCTTTCTTCCTTCCACGATTCTGCTTACTCTTCACATATAAATTGTCACCGTGAGAGCTTCCCCCTGCATTCTGCTTCCGCTGGTTGTGAGCCAACAACGCTGCAGTAATCTCATCCACTTTGATAGTTTCTTTCTCATATGTCAGAGTAGTCACCAGGTGTTCAAAGGAAAAGGGCAATGAACACAACAAAATCATCGCTCGATCTTCATCCTCAATACTCACATCAAGCCGTGATAAATCAGTGATTATTTGATTGAAACCATTAAGATGCTGCGCCAGATCAGAACCTTCCTGCATCTTCAGTTTAAACACATAAGAATAGGATGTTAGGATGGCATGAATGTAAATATCCCAAAATCAAATATTGTACTACCTCCCAATGATTCCCATTCATCGTCAGTACTGTACTACGCTCCTTCAAAAGCTCGCCGAGCGGTACCGAGCTGAAGCGCCGGTACGTCCACGCATAAACCGTCTTCTCGACCCGGCCCACCCAGAGTACGGAGTAAACACTAAACAGCCCAACTTAAAACGGCCCAGTTGGGTCGATGTCTGGCCCGACAACGGCCCCTTTAAAAGCTCTTCGTGCCGCATTTCTCTCCTTCCTTCTTTCCCTCTCTATTTAAACTCGCGTGCGGAGGCTTCAACTTACGTCAATTTTGTGTCCTGCATCAGTTGGATCAGGTTCGGGCTTGGGACTGTAGAGGAGTTTAACATGGCTGAGGTAATTTCATCTCTTTCCGCCTTCTCTTCCTCGTCCTAGTTCTAAAACTTTTAGGGTTTGCGAATTCCTCATCTGGTTTCTTTTCTCATCGGATGATGCTCTCTTTCGTGAAGAACTCTTCTGATTGTGTCTTTTGACTTGATTTTTCTCTCTCTGCTTTTATGTTTTGAGCTCGGTATGTTGAATTTTGTTTCACATATTTCATCTTTTAGTTCTGATTTATTGGGGACATTCTTTTATGCAAGTAGATATTGTTTTATCGTATATTAAATTTGGATGCTCGCTGCTATTATGTGTTGTTGGGATATCTGGCAGTAGATCTTTATTATTGATGTACCTTACAGGCATCCAATCTTTTCGTTGGAGAAAAGGACTAACAGGAAGAAAGAAAAAAATTGTGGTGGTTTGTTTGAATGATTATTTTTCTTGTTCTGTGATTGAACATTAGTAGAATGATAGATTGACCGATTGCTTGTTGGGCGTGGTTTGGGCTTGTCGTATGCAACATTTTCAATTAATAGAATGCAAGTATGATTTATGGGATTGGAAGGATATACCAAGTCTTATTTTCCCTTATTTGGCGTAATTGGAAATTGGTAACTTTTTTTTAGAATTTTTTTTTATATTGAAATGAAATGTTAAGTTGTTAAGTAATGAGTTTTGGCTTTAGGAAATTGATACAAGACTTAATTACAGATTACAATAGTTTTTACTGAGCCTTCAATCTTAGGACTGCATGCCATTCACTACAGAGTGTATCAGTTTTTCTCGTTACTATATTTCTTGAATTCTATGGGTTTCTTTTGCTTCTATTTTGATCTATTCTTCTTCTTACTTGTGAGTTTATCTATTTTCTAAAGTCTCTCGACTTTTCCAATGCTTCTTGCCATTCACCTTTGAATAAACATACTACTTCCTAATAAATCCCTCAATACATTGAGCAACTTCTAAATCTCATCTAATACAGAGTTCCGATACACTGAAATCCCTAAGGGGAGAGCAAAAGCAGGAATATGAAATGGGAAAGGTAAATTCCTATAAACAAATATAAGTATGCAAAAACCTACCTCGTATGACACAATAGCATATGAGCACCCAACTAATCCCCGCTAGAAACTAACAAAAAAACAGTATAATCTATGTGAGGATTTCTATCAATTAATTTTTTTAATTTTCTATTACTTCATTTATTTCTTCGTTAAGGTGATCTTTAAGTATTTGTAATGTTTCATCTCTTTGGGTATATCTGATTCTATTGGTAAAATAGTCAATTGTAATTCTCTAAATCTATCAGGTAATTCTATTGCTATTTCAATATTGCTTTGATTTTTAAAATTTTTAATTCAAATGGGTAAAATGTTCTTCCCAGTAGGTTGAGCGTGTCGTAAACAATTCTTCTTAGATGCCTCTTACTTTGTGAACTCAAATATAAATATGTTCTCTTCATCTGAATTCATTTATTTCATAAGATATTGGAATAACATATACCAGTAAATTCCTATCTAGGTTTGGAGATGATGAACAGTAACTTGCCCTGTTAGGATTCAAAACCTTCCACCATGCACAGAAGTAGCCACAATGTGAGCTCAATCTAACTGGAAGGTTTTGAGTCCTAACAGAATCCTCCCGTCTCGACTTAGTTGTTTGAGGTTTGCTTTGTGCTATTCAAAAACTTACTAAAGTGTTAGAATCCTCCGGTCTCGACTTAGTTGTTTGATCTTTGCTTTGTGCTATTCAAAAACTTACTAAAGTGTTTGTTGGATTTGAAAGAATTATTGTAACGGTTCATGCCTCATTTATCATGGTAATGCTTGTCCTGTAGGCATTCTTATTGAGATTCTTATTGAGATACATACTGATTATATAAATTTTTGTTGGAACCTATCGATCACAGTTTTCGTGTTCTTGTTTCAACGAAAATCTATATTATTTTTAATTATGCCAAGATATCAAGCATTCATTTTAAAATTTTATTGTCATTGCTGCTTTTATTATTCTAATCCCTGTGTGAACTTACTATGTGCCTAATAACTTCCTTGAATTCCATTTGCACTTCTCTAGTTGAACTAGTTTAACTTACCATATGCCTAATAATTTCAATCAAACATATAGGAAGAAATTTATCTATGTTATTCAAACTATCTTTTAGTAAAAAAAAATCACCTTCTATAATTGTTTTTAGGGGAATTTACATACATAGCACAAAATTTTTATGTATTTACACATCTCACACCTAAATTTTCATATTTACATACATAGCATTTTGGTGCTTTAAACCTATGCATGAAAATGTGTATTTCATTTTTTTAAAAATGATAATAATGCTATTTTTGATATGATATTAAAGCTTTGCGTACTTTTTATGTAAATATAAAAGTTTAGGTGTGAGATATATAAATACACAAGAATTATGTGCTATGTATGTAAATACCCCCTTTTTTGACATTCTTACTGTTGTTTTGCTGCACATTTTCTGCAGACAGTTGTCCTCAAAGTCGGCATGTCCTGCGAAGGTTGCGTTGGTGCCGTCAAGAGGGTACTATCAAAGTTGGAAGGTTTTAACCCCACAAAACTTCTGTATCTGTTTCTACTATTATCAAGTTACAAAATTTCAATTTCCGTATGATTTTGATTGTTAATTTTCAGGTGTTGAATCATTTGATGTTGATTTGAAGGAACAGAAAGTAACTGTGAAGGGCAATGTGAAACCTGAAGCGGTTCTGCAAACTGTTTCCAAAACTGGAAAGAAGACTTCATTCTGGGAAGCAGAATCAGAATCAAAGGAAGCTGCTTTTAATACAGCAGCTACTGCAACCGCATGATTACATCACCTTCCAACCGGTTGCCTTATATGAAATAAAGGTCGGTGAAGCCTGAATTTCTCTTACAGGGTTTCAGGTATTGTTGTATATATATATTGTGTTACATTTTGAACTGCAATAAGCAAAGATTGGACTTTCGGCGTTTGAGATGAATGAAGCTGTGCAAAAATTTTCATTTGGGGCATTTACATAAATACCACAATTCTTTTGCATTTACATATCAAACACATAAGTGTATACTACTTAGATCTTTAACATCACATAATAAAATACTATCATCATGATCTTTTTAAGAGTATAATACACATTGTCATGCATAGGTTTGAAAATGTAAGCATCAAACTTTAGGCGGTAGCTATGTAAATACATAATAAACATTATGAGGTATAGATGTAAATTGCTCTTTTTCATTTTGGTATTCTGCCTGTTATATAATGTGAGAAGGATGATATATTATAGGATGCTAGGGTTCTTTTCATGTTAGGTTGAGACAGTGCACTAGATTCATTTATAGAATGTATCTTTTATTTGAATGTAAATGTAGATTATTTCCTGCATAATTGGTTTGAGATGGTTTTTTAAAATGGGAAATATTTATAATTGTGTTATTTGTTCTTGTGGTATTTCTTATATTTGCTGGACAAATGGGAGATATTGGCTTTACATGGCTTTCACTATATAAAACACTTGGGAGAAAAATGGAATCCCAGAACAAAAATTAAACAAAGAAGGGTGAGAGTGTAAATACATAGAGAAAAGAAGTAAAAGAAATGTTTTTTTGTAATTAGGGGTGTAAATGAGTTGAGCTTGAGCGAGCCAAGGCTCGGCTTGTGTTCGGCTCGTTAAAATAAGTCACTGTTTGTGTTCGGTTCGTTTGTTTAGTGAACCGAACACGAGCTATTTGCGAACAAGCCGTTTTGATAACCCTAATCACGCAGCTGTTAGATTCTAAGGGTAGGTGTGAGATTTAAATCTTATTATTGATATTAAAATATTCATTTAAAGAGAATTTAATATATTTTTATTATATTTTTTAAATTAATAGTTTTGATTGATTATAAATCTTTAAAGTTTTGTAGTCAATTAAATTATTTAAAAAATAGAACTCAATATTAATAATAATAATAATAATAATAATAATAATAATAATAATAATAATTTCAAGCCAAAAATGAGCCGAGCATAGACAAACAAATCTATATTTTTGTTCTGCTCATTTATAAATCAAGCGTAAAAAAAATTGTTTATGTTCAACTTGTTTGCTTAGCTAATAAATTGAATAAGAGTTACTTAACGAGTTGAACATAAGCTCTTTACAAATAATGAGCCGTTTTAACAGTCCTATTCTAACTTCCTTCTCTCTTTCTCTTCCTAGGCTATCGTAATCCTACCCTAATGCTAGGGGTGACAATCCGGGTCAACGGGTCGAGTTCTTGTCCGACTCAAAAATCGCCCAACTCGAATACGGTCAACTCAAACCTGACTCTAATAAAAAATGGGTTGAACACTAAAATTAAAGCCAAACTCTTACTAAAGTGAATATGAGCTAAAAAAATTCAATTTCATTTGTTAAAACCCACCAAAATCTTTAACTCATCAATTTTTCTTTTATAGGGTGAAGCCCACACTTTAACCTAAAATATATGTGGATGTGGCTCACTCTAACCAAAAACAATTACACCACTGAATTCCTTATATTTCACTCTACCAAATGAGCCAGTGTCAAAATTTTGGTCATAATTAACCTTAACCACATTATCATTTCAAATTGAAATAGCTTGAGCTTCAGACCATCTCACCCAAAAATAATTGAACCATTAGATTCCTTGTATTTTTCTCTTTCAAATCAACTAGAGTTGTATTTTTGGGTCCCAACAATCTCTCCCTTCCATTCGTCCATATAAGGTTGAGACTCTCACCATGTAAGGCAAGGAAAATTCATCCTCTAAGCAAGGCTCACCAATAAAATCCTTAATCAAAGGTATTAACCACTCTCTAAGTTTTGTGTAGATTAACTTGTGAAATTATGGTGAATTTTCTCTTTTTCATCTCATCTCTCCTATAGGCTTTCGCTTACTCCCTCTTCCTTTTGGCCATAACCGAGCCCCTCTCTCCTTAGCCCTTTTATTTCTTTCATGGCTTAACCTACATATACACTCACAATTCTGCTCTCACTTCTTCTTACCTTTACCATACTCGAATCCTATCACAATTTCTAACTCACTTCTTCTTGCCTTCACAATACCCGAACCCTACCACATTCCCTCACTCACTTCTTCTTGCCTTCTCCATACCTGAACACCACAATATTCTTTCTCTCTCTCTCTCTCTTTCTCTTCCTCGGTTATCTGAAACCTATTCTAAATTCCTTCTCTCTCTCTTCCTAGACTACCAGAACCCAACCCTAATGTCAGGGGTGACAATTTGGGTCAACGGGTCAAGTTTCTGTCCGACTAAAAAATCGCCCAACTCGAATAGGGTCAACTCAAACCCGACTCCAAACGGGTCGAACACTAAGATCTGAAAATCGCCAACCCAAATTCGACCGAACCCTACCTGAAATTTGGTGCTTATTTGGATCATGTTTTGATTTTCAGGTTTAACCTGAACCTAACTTGAATAATAAACGGGTCGAATTTTCTGACCCTAACCCAACTCAAAAAATATTTGGGTCAACCTTAACATGGATTTTTTAAGTCGAGTTTGAGTCGGGTTGGCATGTCAGATCAATTTTTGACACCCTTACCTAAAGTCCTCTCTTTCTTCTTCCTTCTCTAGCCGAAACCTACCCTTAATTTTCTCACCTTTTTCTTCACTTTCCCAAACCCAACCATAATCACTCACACTTCCCTCTCATCACTCTACCTGAAAACCTAAACCACTCATCCAATAATTTTCCCTCTCTAGCCTACTTGAAAACTATCACCCAAACTCCTAATCCTCTCTCCCTCTATAGCCTCCCTGAAACTCCGCTCAAAGTCCTAATCGTCTTTCCTTCTCTAGCCTACCTGAAGCCTCACTTAAGCCCCTCACATTCTCTCATTCACTTCCCTATCCAAAATCTTCCATCACCTAAACCCACACATCCCCCATTCTCTATGGCACAAATATAAGCCCTTACACATTTATATTATGCTTTGTTTCATCAAAAAAAAAAAAAAATCCATCCAAATCATGTGGTTTGTACTTATGTGCCAACTAAAGAGTAAATCCTATGTCTTATGCTATGTTTCATGCAAATAAATAATTCATTTGCTATGTTGTCCATGCAATAAGTGAATCCATGTGCTATGTGGTGTATATTTTATGCAAATATGAAAAATCATGTCTTATTTGGTGTTTGTTTCATGCAAATTCATGGGGCTTAGGTTTATTCCATGCAAATCTATGTGGTTTAGGCCTATTCTATGCAAAATCAATGTGGCTCAGGTTTATTCCATGCAAATTTATGTGGCTTAGGTTTATTCTATGCAAATTCAAGTGGCTTAGTTTTATTCCATCCAAATCTTTGTGGCTTAGGTCTATTCCATGCAAATCTATGTGCTTTAGGTATATTCCATGCAAATCTATGTGGCGTAGGTTTATTTCATGCAAATTTATGTGACTTAGATTTATTTCATATAAATCAATGTGGCTTATGTTAGTTTTTATAAAAAATCATGTGAATGTGCTTATGATCCATGCAAGTAGAAAATCTTTATATGGTAATTCATGTGCATGTTAAATACACATGCTCGTGGATTTATATTTTCCATGTCAAATATCTTTGCTTGTGCCTTTATACTTTCTATGCTAAATATACATGCTTGTGGTTTTATGTGCAATAGTTAACCTCCAATACTTGTGACTTCAGGTGCAATACTAAACATTCATGCTTGTGGCTTTATGTGCAATAGAAAACATGCATGTTTGTTGTTTTATATCATGTAAATTTTCATGCTTGTGGCTATATGTTTAGGCAAGTAAATTGTGATTTTATGGATTTTGGTGGAGTGCTTGCTTAGAATATCTAACTAAGTAAGTAAAAACAAAATTTTAAAAAAAAAATTATGCTTATATGCTTAGGATTGGCTACATTCATAAGTTAAGTAGTGAGATAGTGATTTTGAAAAATCTATATAATTGAGTAACATTAATTTAAAAGAAAATTTAATGAACTATTTTTATAATATAAATATAAATTCAACAAAACTATATATATATATAAAGATAATTTTTTTTAACAAAACAAGGACAAAACTCTTTTTTAAAAAGAAAAATTCTCAAAAGAAAATCTTTTCCAAAACTTAAATAAAAATTTTTCAAATAGAACTTTAACAAATTTTTTTTTTCAACAAGAAACTCTACTTTACAAATCCTAAAGAAAAAAAAATTCTCAAAAAGAAAAAGAAAATGTAAAACCAAAATACTCCCTAAGAAAACAAAAACAAATAATTTTCCTTAAGAAAAATATTTTTTTTCTTTAAAATAAAATTTAAAATAAACCCTTCTTTTAAATTAATGATACAAACAAAACTTAATTTTTTTTTAAATGGAACTCAAATAAAACAATTTCAAACATAAGTGAAATCTTTTCAAAGCAAAAATCTCTTGTGAGTTCACCAATGATACCAAAATTATATGACTTTTGCAAATCCTCTTTAATAGTTGCCTTATACAAAATGTGTACATGTTTATGGGATACATATACACTTCTCACATTAGGATTCACTCGCATGCTTAATAGTATCTTTGTATGACAGAAAAATTATTTTTATATAAATTGTCTTTTTCATGTGTGAAAAATTGAAAAATAAGCATGTGAATGGAACTTAAGCATGAAGAGTGCAAAAATGAAATGCTTGAATGAACCATTTTCTAGCTTGTAAGCTTTAATGTAGAATGGTAAACTAAGATTTGAGTTGGTTAGATCGATTAGAAAGGGCCAAGTAGAAGAGGTCGAATATTCTCTTGGTTGAGTTTTTTAATGCATTATATGTTGCTAGTCATATCTCTTTGATTCTATTCTTCTCTTTTGTGTTGCTCATCTTCTTATTTATGGCATTTTTCACGATGATAAATTCAAAAATAAATATGAATCACACTCAAAGAACAAAGTGTAAATAAGTTGGGAGAGAGAGAGTGAGATTTTTTAGAATATAGTATTTTCATATTAAGTTTTCACACCCCTCATTACAAATAATACTATTCTATGTATAGATTAATGATTATAAAAAAATGGCAATTATACCTCTAGTTTTACTAAGTTGGCTGGAGATGGTTGACTTGAGCTATCCTAGTCAGGCCTACTGGTGTTGGTCAGACCCGCTGGAGCTAGTCGGTACCGATTGGAGCTAGTTAGGCCCACTTGTGCTTGCTTGGCCGACCGGCTGGAGTTGGCTTTAAGCCGACTGGAGCTAGTCGGACATGCTGCAAAAAGGCCGACTGGAGCTTTTTAGGTTGGCTTGACTAGAGCTCGATCAAGTTCAACAGGTTTTTTTGGACAATCTTAATGCCTTAAACTTCAAAAGAAATTTACTATCATACAAATATGTTTTATGTATATTTATTAATTTATTCAAATAATATATTTTAAAAGGGGTATTTATAACATTCGACATGATTGTTATATATTTATATATTTAACACAAAAACATTTGTATTTACATGCATATCACTCAAATCCTTATTATCTCATAAAAAATTTCATTATTTGTTTAGTTTTTAAAAATGAAATACACATTTTCATTCAAAAATTTATGACACCAAAATGTTATAAATATAAATATGATAGTTATATGTAAATGCATACAAATTGTGCGGTATGTAAAGTTCTCCTAATTTAAAAAAAAAATTAAAATTAGACATAAATGAGATGCCAAACACATATCACGAAAGGGCAAATCATGGTCAAGTTAGTACAAGTATTTTGCACGTGTGAAACTGTATTTAGCTTAAACATTAATAAGTGTAATAAATATTTATAAAGTTTTAGGATCTGTTTGGAACAGCTGTAGTTGTTTGAAGAAGTATTTGTAGCTGTTTGAGAAGAAGTTGTAAAGCTGGTGGAGAAAAAGTTGATCAAAAGCTATAATAACTAGTATGTATGTATATATATATATATATATATATATATATATATATTAAAAAAAAAAAATATCCAGATCACGACTTTTTAGTAGCCGCTACACTTAGTTAGGCTCAATGGCAAAAAGCAAGTTTCAACTGTAATTTTTTGAAAATGCAGACAGAATACAGTTGTACCAAACAGAAAAAATTATGGTATGACATTGCACCGTTGCCTTAAACAAACTCTTATACACAGAATGTTGATCTCGAGACTTAAAGTTTAAACTTTATAATAAGTGTGGCATTAAATTATTATAAATTTGGGTGGTTTTATTGAGAATAATAAAAAAATATATATTTTTTGCTATCAAATAATTTATCTCAATAAATATTAAAGTACTTTCAACTTTGTTGGATCCCTATTTATCCATGGGTTAAAGATCTGTTTGGGACAACTTTGTTTTTAAGATCGCTATCACAATTTTATTTGGGGAGCTGTTTTCTTGTTGTTTTTTAGAAATTTCTATGATATAAAACTATTTTTTTTCAACTCCAGTTGTTTAAGTGTGGTGGCTGACAGAAAGTTGTGGTCAGATTTGTTGAAAATAAAATAAATTTATAAGTCATCATAGCTTTTTGAACAATAGTTTCTTCTCCAACAGGTTCATAGATGCTTCTTCAAACAGTCGCAGCTGCTACAAACAAATCCTAACATCACAAGAAAATATTTGAATCAAAATGAGAGAATGAGTCGATAAAATAGTAAAAAAATTTATATTTTTTAGGAGAAAAAATGTCTTATATATAATATTTTTGGGACTGACATAGGTCTTCCTCAAATTTTTTATACATTAAAAAATAGCTATTCATTGAGCAAATCATAAAAGATTTTTTTTATTTATCCATTCTTGTCTTCCTTAGATATATAAATCATAATAAATATTATGAATGTAATGTCTTGCATGAATAATTGTTATTAATAAAACATATGCGTCCAGTAAGGCTGTCAAAAAAGATATTTGTTCATGAACAGCTCGTGTTATATCGTTAACTAGTTCGTGTCTGAATCATTCTTTAAGTAAGCAAGCCAAACACAAACAATATTTTAAGCTCAATTTATAAACTAGCCGTACATAAGGGTGTAAACGAGCTGAACACGAGCGATCACAGGCTCAGCTCCTGGTGTTCGGCTCGTTTATATTTCGAGCTTAAAAAGTGTGTTCGTGTTCGGCTCGTTTGCTTAAAAGAGTCGAACACGAGCTGTTCTTGAAGAAAGAGTCGTTTTGATAGCCCTAATCACGTAGCCATAAAATGTTAAGGATTTGGGCAAGATTTAAAAATTATTATTGATGTTAAAACATCATTTGAATCTAATTTAAGAATTTTTATTCTATTTTCTTATTTAATATTTTAATTGATTATAAATCTTTGTAGCTTTGTAGTCAATTAGATTGTTTTTTTTAAAATACTACTCGTCAAAGATATATATATATATAATTGATTAGTAGTATTTCAAGCCAAAACAAGCCAAACACAAACGAACAAATCTTTATTTGTGTTGTTCGTGTTCTGCTCGTTAACTTAGAGAACGAGCCAAACACAAGCTTCTTAACGAGTCAAACTCGAGCTGTTCGTGAACAACGAGCTATTTTGACAGCCCTAGCCGTACACGAACAACAATTTGTTCGATCTTATTTGACTCATTATATATATATATATATATATATATATATATATATATAA
>NW_018164976.1:230590-235176 GCF_001263595.1 Phalaenopsis equestris | reverse complement strand
AACGTAGCAAGGGAAAAGATGTCGACAGCAAAAAATTCTGAAAGCAAAACTGAACCCTAATGACATAAAATAACACACACACACACACACACACACACACACACACACACACACACAGATATATATATATATATATATATATAATAGATTATTATTAAAAAATATAAATACATAAAAATGGAGGGATATTTACATAAATCTTGAATATGATTTTGAGGGCAAAGGACAATAAAATCCATATCCGGGCACTGTCGGACATCGAGGCATCCAGCTACAACCTAACAGCCGTAGCCATAAAAATAGATAGCATGTGGATAAGAGTGTACTTCCCCGTCATCTACTTACTGCTCTGTATCCCCTTGAATTGGATGCGCTGCAATCCACCGCACGCTACACAGTCTCGATCACCGATCCTTCCCTTCACGTACATATATGTCATCACTAGGGACACATTCATTATTAATCCCAACCTCATTATTTGCATTTAATCCCAGCTAATTATATTAGGGAACTGTATATAACAATGCTTCAACACGACCTTGTGCAAATTCAACATATGACAAAATGGGAAAAGAAAATTGAAAAGAAAATGCAAATAAGAACATCAAGAACTTACGTGGTTCGATTCATAAGACCTACATCCACGGGAGGGAATCAAGAACTGATTCGATTCATAAGACCTACATTCACGGGAGGGAATCAAGAAACAATTCATTAGGACTTTCTTGGATATTACACCGCACAATTCAGGGACGAATCAATCTCCTCTAGTTCTCTATCGATCTTGATCTCGATACAAGCTTTTTTGGTTCCTCACCTTCCTCTCAGAATTTCTCTCCCCTTTATCCCTCTCAACTCATATACGTTATTGAATATATATAGACAATGACTCATATAAGATGATCAGTTAAACACTTGTCATAGCCAAATGATTGTTATACCCATTAGCTATAGAAGAACTTATAAACTGCGACATCGTCTTAGTTCACATAATAGAGAGTGGTAATAACAAATATTAAAAATCACTTCAATTGAGGGCTAAAAAGTCTGACGGGCCAAGTACAACTTCCTTACACCATGATCCAAAGCTGGTCCAATGAAAGCCACTAGAGGCGAATATCAAGAATATCGAACCAAAAGAAGACATCAACCCAACTCTCACATCAATATATCGAGCCGCCTCATAAGAACCCTCAAGAAGTCCCAAGTTTCTCTTCATAACACTCCAAAACAGGGACAAGCATGCATTTGTTCACTCCATATCCCATTTTCTATAAATAGGAGATCATTTCTAGCTATAAAAAAGCAATTTTTTACACTCCATTATTTCGATGTGACTCACAAGACAGATTCGAATTCAACTAGAACAAAACATAAAACCCACACATAATCTTATTCTCTCTTTATCTGAGACAACAATATTAAAAACAACTTTATTTCACAAAAAAAAAAAAAAAAGGTTTAATGCTATAATCCTATTTATATAAAGGGATATTTACATACATACCACTCAATTCCCATACATTGACATATCTAACACCTATACTTCACCTTACACATCTATACCACCCAAAATTTTTATACCAAACTAAAAATAACACTATTTTAATTTAAAGCTGAACTGTTAGAAATATAAATACATAAAAATTAAGTGGCATGTTCGTAAATCCTCCCCAAACCAATTCCAACCGCAAAATCAGCGGACCAACACTGCACCCGTTCAAATAACCCCCCTCCCGCATGCAACCACGTGGCCCACCTCCGCGCCCACACCCCTCCCCACCGCCTCCCCTCTACCCCTTTTCCCCTTCTTCCGGCGCGAAAAACCCGCAGTCTGCTCTCCAGCCCCCAAGACCCCACCCCCACTCCACCTCATAATTGTCATTAATAGTACTCCACCGGCGTCCCCGGACAGCTATCGTCCCACAAACTCCGGCAGCTACCAGCGCCCGGCGAGAACTGCGGCGGCACGTGCGGCGGCGCCGCACAGCGCAGCAGCGCCCAATTCACCCCGCTGAAGAACGGATGCCTCTTAATCGCCGTTGCTCCCAGAGTGGATCCCAGCCGGTTCGCCGGATCCTTGACAAGAAGTCCGGCGACGAGATCCCGCGCGGCGGCCGACACCATTGTCTCCTTCGGAAACTCCAGCGCCCGTGCGACGATGTTCGCTAGAGTTAGCTCGTTGTCGGATCCCTTGAACGGCGTCGTTCCATACAAGAGTTCGAAGATTAGAACGCCCAGCGTCCACCAGTCCACCGTGCTGCCGTGACCTTCGCCGGAGACGATCTCAGGGGCGAGGTACTCGTGAGTTCCGACGAACGACATTGAACGGAGATCGATGGGCTCGGCGACAAACACCAATCCGGCGGCGGGGCCGCCGTGGCGGTGGGATTTTTGGTGGCGGCGGCGGCGGTTTGGTTGGAAACAGGACACGCCGGGGACGATGCAGTTGGGAAGGATGCAGTTTGTGTTGGTTGTAGTGGCGGAGGGCGGCGGCGGTGGTGGGGGTTTGGTGGTTGCGGATGAGTTGGGCGGTGGGGGAGCAGCCAATGTCTGCTTTGAGGGAGAGATCGAAGTCGGTGAGCATGATGTGACCGTCGGATCTGATGAGGACGTTTTCTGGTTTCAGGTCGCGGTAGATGATGCCGAGCATGTGGATGTATTCCAGTGCCGCCACCACCTCCGCCGCGTAGAACCTGTAAATAACAATTTGAACTTTTAGTGATTATGAACAAATTTTCTTAAAATTAATTTGATAGCAAAAATATAATTTAAAAGATATTAACTTTTGATGAATTAAAATGTGGAAACTTCATCTAAAATCTGTTTATCTGGCTATCAAGACGATCTTCCGAGGAAAGGAGGAAATTTGAACTTTTAGTGATTATGAACCAAATTTTCTTAAATTTAATTAATTTGATAGCAGAAATATAATTTAAAAGATATTAACTTTTGATGAATTAAAATGTGGAAATTTCATCTAAAATCTGTTTATCTGGCTATCAAGACGATCTTCCGAGGAAAGGAGGAATTTTTAAATGTAATCGTAAGCAGAAAATATTTGCGTACATAAGACTACGCACTACGCAGCACTGCGTACGTCAGAGGTTATTCAGGGGTACAGGAGGGTTATATCTGGATTATACCCCCTGTAACCTCCGTGTAACTCCATTGTAACATCTGTGTAACTTATTTATATCCATGAAACTACAGAAGCGTGGAACTCATTTGTAGGTTACAGGTAGTTTAAAAAGAGGTTACAGAGGAATATAATCTTGATATAACCCCATGTACCCCCTGAATAACCCTTGAACGTACGCAGCGTTGTGTACGTCTTATGTACGCAAATATTTTCCATCGTAAGCAGGGGATTAGAATATAAAATTACGTAATTGCACTAAATTGTCATTTTCCGTCTTGTAAAGAATCAAACACAATGAAGCAAGCCGAAATAAATAAGCAATTCTTGAGAGTATTGAAATTTCGCCTAATAGTTAACGCTGCCCTCATATATGGCTACAGCCTACATAAGATGTGCATGTTCAATATTTTTAATATTTATATATTTATAAACTGTCAATATAATTAGAGCTAAAAAATAAAAAAAAACTGATTGGCTCACGTTTGAATCTTTCTTCTAAAGTAAATATTTTTTTTTAAAGCTCAAATTATAAATAAGCGAAATAAAAAAATATTAGATATATTATTTATATATTTATATTTAAATTTAAAATTCAAATCTAACATCTTTTATATATATATATGGAGTCAGTTTTTAAGGTTTCAGAAGGTCAAAACTAAACATCAACATTCTTGGCAGCAAATTTTTATGGAAATTAATAAAAATAAATAAAAATTAGATTAAATCGATGGAATCAACCGAGCAACTGGTTTCACTCTTTAGAAAAATTTGAGTCCGCAGCACTTACGTCTGCGTTATAACCGTATTATACCTCTGTAACCTCCCTTCATGTAGTTTATTTATAAACTACATGTAATCTATTGTAAGCAAGAAACTTAATAGAAATTACAAGTAGGTTATATAAAAGTTACAGGGGTATAATGCGGATATAACCCTGAAACTCTCTAAATAACTTCCCTCACGAGCGTACGTTCAAATTTTTCTCTAAAATCAGTTCTACAGTTGCTCGAAGAAATTAATGGAAAAAAAATACCTAAAATAGATAATTAATTACAGAACCGAAATTAGAAAGTTTAAACCAGTGAGAGTATGGCAACTCCCTCACCTGACAGCGTGCTCATCAAACCGCTTACCCGGCTGGCGCTGCCGGAGAACATGGAGATCGCCGCCGGGGCAGAACTCGGTGAGAAGAGAAGTCACCTTCTCGTTCTCAGCGCATCCATACAGCTTCGGGAGAAACGGATGGTCGAGCATCTCAAGAATCTCCCTCTCCGTCTTGGCCCTAGCGCTTTTATTCCTCCCGATCAGTTCCTTCTTATCCATCACCTTCGCCGCCACAACCACACCGCCGTCGCGGCCGCCCCTCACCTCGGCCAAATACACGCTCCCGATATCCCCACTGCCGAGCCGATGGATGAACCGGAGGTCCGCGATCGAGATGGAG
>NW_018164976.1:202055-230272 GCF_001263595.1 Phalaenopsis equestris | reverse complement strand
AGAGGTCAATAGTCATGGCCGGCGGAGGGAGAGGTGGCGATTTGGAGGTTTGGGATTGGTGGTGGGATTTTGAAGGGGAATCGGGGAATGGGGACAAGTCATGTGCGGGGGAAGGAGGGGGCATCGTGGAGCCCGAAGAAGGCAGGATTCCTCCTCGGGTTTGGATTTTGCCGGTGAAGATTAAGAAGGGGGAGGTATTTATGAGAGGGGCGGGGATCGGACGGCTGTGATGGAGCTGTTTATGGTCGGGTTTTGGGTCCGAAGGTTGGGTGGGGACCGGGGGCTTTGGCGCGGGGCGGTGAGGGGGTGTGGGAGGGTCGGATGGTGGGGAAGGAGAAGCTGTGGGTGGTGGGACCCGTGTAGGGGGGGTCAAGGAATGGGTTCGTGTGGGGTAGGAGGTGGTGCATTTAAGTGCCGCTGCATGAATTGATTGATTTGTCCTTAGAGACTGTCCCCATTTTCATGGGTAATAGTGAGTTATATTTTTTTTTAGTATTAAAAATTTTATAAATATTCTATTTTGTTTTCAAAATTTTATTTGGATGAATTTTTCTAGAGACTATTTTTTTGGTTGAATAATGAATAATTATCTTAAGTTTGCACGGAATTCAACACATACTCAGAAAAATGAAAAATAATCAGTAGCGACACGAGAAGTTTTTTTTATATGGAAAATCATAGAAGAAAAAAAATTACGGGACATAGCATGGTTGCTAAGATCCACTATAAGTCGATAATTACATATATCTCTTGTCCCACAGGGTGGGAAATGGTTACAAAATCATCTGAATTACAACGTCGATGAGCAGAGGAACTTATCACAAGAAATGGACAGCGATCGATAATGATCGGCGACTGCTGACAAGTGATGGCCAATTGTGTTCGAATGTGGCTGATGTGATGCTAGACTTCAGATATCTCTTGTCGGCATTGATAATTGCAGGATATCTTTTATCTCACAGGTGAGAAATGGTTACAAAATCATCTGAATTACAAAGTCGATGAGCAGAGGAACTTATCACAAGAAATGACCAACGATCGATGATGATCGGCGACGACCGACAAGTGATGGTCAATAGTGTTCGACTGTGGCAGCAGTGATGCTAGACTTAAACTTCTTCTCAAAGCTTCAAAACTCTTCAGACTTCAAGCTTTCTCTTCAGACTTCAAGCTCTCCTCTCATGAGAGAGATGTGACTCTATTTATAGAGTTCTAAGTGCAAATAATACAGAAATATGAACCAATTTGATTGGACATCTCATAGGGCTTCTCTCGATCAGACGACGTTGATGGACATTTGAGTGTCTTAAGGATGCCAGAATTGAATAAACTTAGGTTTATTGAATTCGTCTTGTCCAGACACTCAATTAAACTATGAACTCGCAAAATTCTAGAAAGTTTAAACATACTTGAAGTGTTTGATTTATTTAAAAGTGAAAACGCCTAAAAGGTACACCGATGAGCAGACTATTTTTATCAATAAAAAAAATACTTTTTTGAATAAAATATCATAAATTATCTCGTATAATTTCATGGGGATAATCCATAAAATGAGGCCAAGTCAACCCTATTCAGATTAATGGAGGGTAACAAATTTGTCGAACAAAATAAGAATGATGAGTTGAGCTAGTACTGTCAATTAGTTTTGGATTGAGAAACTTCAACATGATGATGAAAATACCTCACATCCCCACAATGTTCAACTATGGTTTGTTGATTTTATCATTGATAATCTATTTTGTTGTGATGCCACTATATTTTGGTCAACCTCTTTTAAGATTTGAAGGATTTGAGCTTGAAGGTTTTCCATATTGTGCATACAAGCCTCCTAGGATAGTCCTTTGGAGTGATTATTTATTTTTTTCTTTTTCTTTGTTATGTTGTTTTTGGTTGAAACTTTTATTGCTTGAATTGATACATATTGGGATAAGAAAATCTATTATTACAAGTTGTATGTAGATTGGCTATTAGACCCATATTAATAGAATGCTAGAAATCAACAATCGCTCGATGGGAGTTTGTGAACAAAAATCAAATGACATTGATTAAGCAACGGTTCATAATCAAGTAATGGTGGACAATGACAATCAAATGATAATGGTCGGATAGTAATGAATAGATGATAGCAGCTAGTTAATAAGGACTATTGGCGCTCATTAACATTTATTATTAGGCAAAATCGTGCAGTTCTTGAGATCATAACACTCTCTGAACTGAAGTCAATGTCGCCCCCTTAAAAAAAAATCTATTATTTTTAGAGTCACGATTTGGTAATTGTGGTCAACATCCCAAAACAATCAATCTGATGGCTTATATTAATTTATTTAATTATAGGCTATTTTTTAATGTTTATGTATTTCAATTTCATCAAATCTGAGTGATATTGAACTCATTAGATCTTTTTTATCAAAACACTCAATTTGACAGTGAATATGTAAAATTTGAAGATTATTTGGCCATTCATTTAATATGCTAAAGTTTTTAAACATACTTGAAGTGTTTGATTTATGCTAATTTTAGCTTGGATTATATCACATTTAACGTCACTGGTTTCTTTTCATTAAGTCGCTCAATTTGGCTATAAACTTGCTAAAACTAGAGCTCCATTGATCATAAATTTAATAATAAAGCTATTTCACTTAAATTATTTGTAGACCGCACCCGATCAAATAATTTTTTTTTGTGACATCAAGTAACATAAAACAATTTTTTTTTCTTTAAATAGATTTTGAAATGAAGTTTAATATGTTATTGTTACTATTTTTGTATGTTTGGGTACGTTGGAGTTTGTAGCCATTCAAATAATATTTCCAACCACCACGTTCTGAGGAATGCTTTGGACATATAACAAAATGTTGGCCCTAACACAATCATAACATATGGTTCCAAAAAATGTTACTTATGATTAATCTAATTAAGATTTGTTATAGCCTATAACAAGATTTTTAGCCTATTTTTTTTTGGAAGATGGGATTTATTTGACATAATTTGAACAATTTTATTTTACTGATCAAAAAGAAAAAAAAAAGTATAAATTACAGTTACATACATACCACATAATTGTTATATATTTACATCTTGGAAGATGGGATTTATTTGACATAATTTGGAAAATTTTATTTTACTGATCAAAAAGAAAAAAAAATGTATAAATTACAATTACATACATACCACATAATTGTTATATATTTACATATCCAACACCACATGGTTCTGATGCCTTCTTTGAAGTTAACTTGTGTATATATCATACTACTCAGTGTACAAAATATATGTCCTATGTGGCTCACTTGAATTGGGCTAGGGAGATAAGCTCTATGACTATTGCACCATATCCAGGTGTAACCACTATAGATTGACATGCGGTCTAGGAAAATTGAGACAAATAAATTCTACCCAAAAAGATTGATGGTCAGGGATTGCGTTCTCCAAGCTCATACCCTTGAGGGCAAACACTTGAACCTAACCCACCCTAAGTAAACTTGGACAGGCAAACATGGTCAAAGGTGCTCGGTGAGGGCGATGCTACGAAGCCAAGTCTTGCAACACAAGACACCATGGGAAATATTAGGTATTCCAATATTCACTTGAGGGATTTTGTAGGTTAGGTGTGGGGATATTTGCTTACCATAAGGTTTTCCTCTAAGAACACAAGCATGCATCTAATTATCTACAATAATCCTAGATGCTCTAAAGAAAATGGAACAATGATAGAGTAAAAATAACGTACAAGAAATTGAGTCCAGACTTTGACTCATCGATCCTCATCGCATGATGCCCGGACTACTCCCTCTCAGCATGAACAACTCCAAGAAAAGGAGGAGGGGTGAGAGAGACGGAGGCCTTCTTTTACTTTTTCTCTCTGTAATCCCACTTAAGAAAGCACACAATTTTGTTTATTTATTCATAGGAAAGAGCACTCTCCAACTCTTACTCACACCCCGGTTTTCTAAAAGTACTCTGGGAAAAACTCCTTAATCTCCAGAAGAGAATAGTACAACAAAAGAGAGTCCACCAGTAAAAGACCATGAGGCCGACTTATTCGATTGAATTCAGCCGCTTAGCCAAAGCTAGTAAGCCCAAAGCTGACTAAATCATGAAGATGATCAAATGATCTAAATCCAAGTCATTTTGTCAGAAATAAGATAAAGTGATTTTCAAGCCAACCAATATGAAAAAGCCTACTTAAGGGAACACTTAGCCCCTCGATATATCCAATTATACCGAAGAGGTTCAAAAGCTTCACCCATCTATTATCATGAGTCAACAACTACACTTACTCAATTACCTAAACCGATATTGTCAACCTAAAACCTATCAAGCTTACTCGTCAGACAACATTGACTGACCCTAAGATCGATAAATTATTCTGAACTAAAGCCTAACGAGCTCAACCGACTGCGTCAGAGAGTAGTCGAGCGATTGCCCCATATCTATAAAATATCAAGAATACTCTATACAACCCCCATTAAAACAAAAGCAAAAAGTAAACACTATTATATTATAATCTTTCTACCATAAATAGAGACATCATTTCATGTATAAAAGAGAGTAGATATAACCAATTTTAGCCAAAAAAATTCTAGGAAAGGTCAATACGACTGATTCAATTCGGTGTTCATTATTGTACAATCATCTTTCTTTATCTCTCTCTCTCTCTTTCTCTCTCTCTCTCTCTCTCTCTCTCACTCTCTCCATTCTTACGATCTATTCCTTAGAGTGCGACTCACAGATAAACTAGGGTTCAACATCGTAAAAGGTGCAATGAGTGAGTATCATGCCACAGGCAAAAAGAAAAACAACCCACAAAGAAGACACTCACAATATAGACACTGGAAACATGGAGTGCACTAGAGAGTTTATGAACATGTAGATCTAGAAGTTGAAGAGTCAAATGTTAGACACCATCCAAAAGGCACTAGCTTGAGGAAGAGAACAATACTCCCGAGAGGAAGGGCTGACACACAACAATCAAAGGGTCTGACTCTGAAAAGAGAAAGTGACTCCTGATACTTTGATAGTGTAGGGTCAAAACCAATCAACCAACATCGAATCAGGTGTATTGAGGTGCCTCAACAGCCAGAGAATGTGTTCTCATGGCAAATATTTGAGGTTGCCCTCGAAGTGGTTCAAATCTCGGCACTAGAGTCCTATAAGGGCAAGATTGATTTGAGTGATGATATAGCCCCATTTGAGTGAATGTGTCCCTGTTGAGGATCACTGAAGAGCTAAAATGTTGTCTCTTCTTTTCCACACTAAGACAGTCAACACTCATGTGGTTCGACACATTATTGTCGGGAGTGTTAGCGTCGTTCATTGATTTCACTTGAATGTTTATGGCACAATTTGCTAATGCCAGAAGCTTCAAAAAAATTCATAGGTCCTTCAAATTTGGCAGGAAAAAAATGAGAGTCTTTGTTTGTTCATTGCACTCTTCTAAAAGGAGATGTTGGAATGCAAGATTTGAAACTCACAGTTGTACATGCCACCCTAGCTTAAGGATTGAATGAACTTTTTGATACACGTTATACCTACAACAACTGAAGACACTAGCCGAGCTGTTGAAACTAGCCAATTGTTACATATTGATAGAAGAATACAACTCCTCCCATGCATTATTCAGAACCGAGCAAGCCAACCACCATCCACCAAAGAGAACTGACAACGGAGAAAACCTGGAATTGGAACATAATCCTCACAGCTCGGCTCAAACTTGCCTCAAAAACTCATGAATGACACTCAAATTACTGGCAACCGACACAACAAAACGACAATGGAGTAAGGTCTGATTTCTTTACCAACGACTGGCTCGACAATGAAAATGTGTTTTCTTTCCAACATTTATATTTTATTTTCAATTTCATAAAAATGGTTAAGCAAACTTTTCTGAGTTTGCGCACAATCTCAAGTTCGGGTAACACTCGGGGAACTTAGGAAACTCATGCAATGAATCATCAGAATTTGACTGAAACCTGGGGAACTCAAACCAACCCGCCAACAAAGATTCCATCCAAGCGGCAAAACTAACAGCGACGCATGATGTTCTATTAGTAAAACTTTTCAAAAACCGACAGCGACGTATATGTCTGATCAATAAAATTTTCCAAAAATAAGCAGTGAAACATGACATCTGACTGGTTAAATTTTCCAAAATTGATAGTGATGAATAAACAACCAATCATAAAACATTATCTAAATTTAGCTAACAATGAATATTAACATTCAATCGACATAATGCACAAGAATCGACCCACAATGCTCATGCATCATAAAAACCTTTGTTTCCTAGCTCGAAGTGGGTTAAGCTTTGGCAATGATTTCATACACATTATCAATAATATTCATGGTGGATAGTGTGCGTATCATGTCAACAACAAGCCTCAATGTTTACCCTCATGAATATTGTGACAAGATCCACTAAATTTGTTTGGCGTAATCCATCCAAGACTGACCTAACCGACCAGCCGAGATATGAGAAGTTTAAGACTTGAGCTGGACGACAACTCAACAAACTATCCAAAAAGTTTTTTAAGGATTTATGACTCATCAATCATAACAATCAAGCATTTTTTACAAGAAAAATAAAATATATGCTAAAGATAAAATTCAGAAAATGAATGTGAAAACCAACCGAATGCTTTACTTTATTTAATGATTGAAAACTTACAAAGAAGTTCCTATATGTTTTTGTGCAAGTGTTCAAAAAAAAAAAAGTTACAGATATAGTTGATTTTAGTATAAAAAAAGTTGGAAAATGTCAACATGACTGATACAACTTATTAATCATTATTGTGCACTCTCTGTTTCTCTCTCTCTCTCTCTCTCTCTCCATCTTTCTGTCCTCTTTTTTAAGCTCTATACATTAGGGTGTTATTTAAAGACAAATCAGGATTCGACACTATCTAATAGAGGCATAACCTCTCACCAAAGCAAACCCTTTAAGTGAGGTTCAGCACCAAGCCATCGTAGAAGCATCACTGCAATGCTACCACAATAAATCATGATCCTTTTTATTTCTTCTTTTTAAGAATTTATGTAATAAAAATATACTTTTCACAACCAAATATTTTAAAACTACACTTGACATAAACTTTTCTATAATCTTATTTTATATATCAATATCACACTTTAATTCTGCTAGCAATTTTTTTTATAATAAAATATATTAAAAAATGGGGGCTTAAAAAAAAACTCATAAAAATTTTGCCTTATATATATAAAAAAAAATTATAATATGTAGTGAGGCATTGCTACATTTTAAAATAATGAGGAGGTCATTCTTGAGGAGCCCCTAATCCTTCATCATTTTATTTCCCATATATTTTTTTTAATTGTAAATAATTAATTATATTGATTTCATATAGAAAAGGATCATGAATTGACTTTCTCTCATAAATTATAATTAACTTCTCTTATATCATACTTATTTTTAAATAGAAAAAAATCATTATTTATATGAGAATATTTTAATCAGAGAGTTAATAAAAAATCCAAATTAATTCTTAATTTTTTTTCTTAAATTGGGGCTGAAGTAATTCTTTTTAGGGATCATTTTAACTAATATTAAAAAATAAATAAATTCTTGGACAAATAACCCCCTTTAAAAGTTAAGAGGCTATTTTGACACTTATTGTTAAATAAGTTAGACAATGTGAAGTTCGTTAGGATTTCTCTAGATAATATGGGAAAATTATTGCATCAGGACTGTCCTAATACAGTTTTACATCAGGACTCCAATCAGGATCTATCACGCGTACAAACAAACCCACCCATATATTAAATTAATTTTTTTTCTTTTACTAAAATATGTCTGTCTATACACATGACAAACCCTGAATGTGGTTATGATACAAAACTGCATCAGAAGTGAGTTGTTATGCAATAATTTTCTGAGATTATGGGTGCCTTGTTATAATGGATAATTAGCTATAGAATAAAATAATTTTCTCCTTCGAATTGGTCGCAGGGATAAAATAAAAAAAGAAAAAAAAAAGGGACTGCCGGCCTAAAAATAATACCTTAATAATGACTCATCTTTAAATAATACTGAAATATTAGAAATCAAAGAGAAGCCTACACTTGGACATCGAGATTCCCATATTTCCGGATCAATTCCAAGGGGTTTCGGCAACCCCTATGTCATGATATTGTTGTCATTATATTATAAAAATTGTCCAAACAGATGACATGGGCAGAACCAGATTATATTTAAAGAGTGGTTAAATTACCCTTCAAATATGTCATAATATTGTAAGCATTATAAATATTTTATTTTTTTTCAAAAATGTCCAAAAAAAAAAAACCAGCTTTCTTACAAAACCATACTTTAACAGTTAATTGCAGAAAACAACTTAGGGTTTGTTTGGGACAGCTGTAGCTTATGGAATAATCTGTTGATAATCTGATTAAAAATAATTTGTTAATAAGCTAGGTGCGGTAACTATTATAAATTTTTATTTATTTGGAAAAGTGAGACCGCTGCCAAAAAGCTGTCACTGCGCTGCTTTTAGCATTTTCAAAACGCATGAGTTGTTGAAATGCAATTTACCCAAACAGTACAGGTGCGTTTTCAAAACGTCAACGCACCAAATAAGCTGCCCCAAACGGACCCTTATTTGGGATTGCTGCAACTTCTTTAAAAGTTCACTGTAAGAGTGTGGTGGGAAAAATCCTTTGAGAAAACTAAAATAAGGAAATAATTTAATTGCTGTCATTATCTGATTGCCAAAAACAACATTTCACCACACCATTTTTAAGAACAGCAATAATTCAATTATATAAACAGAGCTATTCTGATGGTTGGAAATGCAACACTGATAATTGCATGTCTAAATGCAGCAAAAAAAAAATGTAAATAAAATAAAGGGGGCCATATATAGCAGGAGAATAAGGTATTCATTCAACTACAATATGAGAGGTCTGAAAGCTGCTAATTTAAGAATATTGTTTACCATGCTGAAAAGTAAGATCAACCTCTGGACAATGATTTTTTTCATTAATTTTGCGCAAATGAAGTTATAAGTGGGATATGACATATAAATTTAAAAAAAAATTATGATATTAAAAACATAAACTGAAAAGGGAATAATGAAGCTAAGAAACCCTGCAGCAAGTAGAAGTATAGATGCAAAACAGAATCCGCACAACTGCTGCTTAAACAACCAGAAAATAAATCTTAGTGGGTTTATCGTGTGACGTGACGCAATTTCATTGGAATCCTGATGTAGTTCTGCATCAGCACTCCTGATGTAATATTTTTTATCTTGAGAAACCGAGAACAGAATAGTATATGGACAAACGGCTCATAAAGCGCTAAGCTCCAATCATTAATTAATTCCTTCATAGACTCTCAGAGACCAATATCATAACTATAGTATCTGTTTATAAATAAACACCATTTAGCCAAACAGGCTCAGAACGAGCATTGTTATGGATCCAGTCTTCTAGAACTCTACCCAACAATAAGGAAAAAATCTAGAATCCGCGCAGAAATTTTTATGCGACGAAAGGTAAGTATTAAAAACTACGAAAATGGCATAAACAAACAGGCTCAAGAAGCACAAGTATCCAATCATTGATTCTTTCACAGACTGTCTGAGCTCAGTGGAGTATCTATATAGTATTTATTATGCATAAAAAAAAGAGGCTGAGTTGAACCTATGGAGAAGGCATCCTCATAGTTTTTAATAGAAACCCAATCTCCAGAATTCCAAACTATATTGAACGCCGAGACACGACAGGTCATGAAAACTTCACATGGATCAGAAAAAAATAAAAACAAGAAGTTTAGATACTCTACAAAAACAATCCAAACAACGTCATTTATACCAGCATATCAGGTTTTAGCTCATCAATAAGGTACTTGAAACATGCCAGAAAAGAGAGAGCCCATACAAAATGTTTGCAACCATAAGTTGAGTTACAGATGATTGAAAGAAGAACAATATAGCCAAACAGGTTCAGAGAGCTTATGAAAAGAGAGGAGTTGAAGATTGATTCTTACTGCCTTGGGTCAAATACATGGTTACATGGTGCAAATTATCGTAGCATCCTACTATATTACATTATTTACGCAAAAATTAATCACCCTCTAAGCGTCTCTGTAGTCAAATGCATTTCCAATTTATTATTAGAAAAGGAAAACTGATATACATAAAAACATACATACAAACATACGCGCGTTCGCACGCACACACATATATATACATAGAGAGAGAGAGAGAGAGAGAGCCACACACTCACAGGAGATCCCCAGCATCCACACATGGTAAAGAAAACAAAATAAGAAAGAATAATAACTGAAATAGATATTTACCGAGAAGTTCTTCAACAAATTCCCTATTCATGAATGATGTATGGAAACAAATTAACTGTTAAAATGCATACCTGTAAACAAATGGAGCTGGAAAAACAAGTCAACATGGAATGATAGATATGGAATATCACAAACGAGTGAGGGAAGCCATTAACAATTACGAGACTGCTGTATAAAACAGTTGGTCATTGCATCCTTTTCACCTCTTGTGTTAATATATGCATATCATCTGATTAAACAATATAGGTCTTCTTTAAAGGCTTCCGTCCTCTCTTTCTCTTAGGACTGCCAGAATCGGTCATGAAATTGAAAGCATTGATTATTTCTGCATCTTCTTCATTCCATAGGATCTTAGCAGCATCAGGCTTGGCCAGTAGCTGCTTCGCAACTAGAAAACCAGCAATGGACCATGTTTGGTAGAGACGAGATTGCTTTCCAATGAAGCGACCGCTCTTTGCATCGTAATATTCAGGCCACTTATCTATAGAAAGGCGCCTCTCGGCAACCTCCACAGCTCTTGCAGCAAGTTCCATCCTATTCATCTTTATGCATGCTATAGTGAGCTGCAACAGAAGAAAGCTGAGGACTTAGCCAAATTACAAGGAATATGGAAATAAAAATTTCTTTGGCTTATGGCAGCCAACATTATTAGAAGTCTTGACTAGATTTCTTGACGTCGGTACTATGAACGACATTCTATTAATTGCAATTAAGTGTTGATTATAGGAAAATTTATATGCGTGGTGCAGAATTCTTATGTATTTACATATCTCACACCTAAACTTTATATTTACATATATAACATTTTGGTGCTTTAAGCCTACGCGTGAAAAATGTGTATTTCACTTTGAAAAAGTGTTAATAGTGCTATTTTTTATACCATATTAAAGATTTGAGTGCTATGTGTGTAAATATGAAAGTTAAGGTGTGAGATAGCAAATACATAAGAATTGTGTGCAAGTTAAATGCCCCTTGTTCATATGTGATCTAAAGTGTACTTTGATTGATTCTTTCTACACAGCTTCTGGCTATTTTGGCCTACCACTCTTGGTATAACCATTCCATCGACAAAGATGAGCAAATGTTGACATAAATCCAGAAATCTTTCAAACATCTAGTTCCTAGCTTTAGCTTGTGATATGCAACATAGTTAGAGGCATCCAATGCAAAGGAAGAAAATCTTATAAAGCAAAACCAATATCAAAATTTTCAACAAAATAAACTTTAAATTTCACAATGTCTGAAAGTACATTCAAGACTAGAGGCCTATATAACGAATAACCAACTCATTAATTGAAACTAAGAAAAAGTATGTAGTAACTTAAAATTGAATCTATGAAAGCATTAAAAACTCCCAAAAAAATAATCTTAGATTACAGAAATGTATTTGAAACAAAAATGAAATAAAGAAGACAGATACCTGCCACAACAAGGTTGGCCAAGATCCTCCATTGTGATAGGACCATGGCCTGCACCAATATATGAAGAATAATGAAAAACAGAAATATAAATAAAAAAGAACTGAAATATGGAGAAGAAGAGCTCTTTACGTGTTTTTAGGATCACTGCCTGTGATGATTCTCCATTCCTGTCCTTCAAGCGCTGGATAACATATCTTTAAAGGCATATCTGCCACTAAATCAGACCATTTAGCTTCTATGAGATCCAAAATGGCATGTGATTGTTGTGTTGTCGCCAAACTACTTACAATGGACCACAAATTCCCTAAAGAAAAGAAACGGAAATCCATGTGAGCCGGCTGCAAATTCCCAATCAAGTAACCCCCTTTATCAGGTATCCATTCCACCAGCCATGGAGGGATCTGGTCAGGATAAATGTTGAACTTGTTAACGGCATCATAAGAATATTCCTCTGTCTTGTAACGATAGATCTCGTTTAATTTTTTCATATCTACCCAATAATATTCCCTAATATGGAAAGATAATGCTATCAGCCGGCTATTCAATGCTCGGAGAAGATCTGCTGATCCATCTTCAGGAGCAAGCATCTCACGTGCACATAAGAGAGCTGAATAAAAAAGTGCCTGCAAAAGCAAACCAATTTCTCAAGTTATAACAAAAGCTTTCTTTTCTGTATGTGGCAACAGAGTACTTTAATACCTCTTAACATTGAAACTCGGATGGAGTGGCTATTATAAACAGACTAGCTGATATTTCTAATATTTATTGAAATGGTTGAAATCACTAATCAGCATAAGTGTGATGCTCTCAAATGTTAAAAAGCTTATTAAAATCAGAGTCTCTGGATGAGTGATTTGATTCAGGAGATTCTCCAACAGGTTGGGCCAGTCAAACCCACACTAGAGTGTCAGCGATATCAAGTTGACGACCAATTTTGATAGGCTACATCAAAGAGTTTGGGTTACTTCAAAGCCTCAAAGACATATAGAAGAGAAAAACAAGGCTTTGTCCAAATAGAAATTGCTTCCTCATCAAAACAAGGTGAATTGGTCACATGAGCTACAACATAGAAATTATCGAAAAAAATAAAAGGGAGCAGACCAAAGGTATTCTCAAAAGCCAAATCATGCTGGCTATATGATCCTTCGGTCACCCCTTTTTTTGAATTTTTCCTTATAGAGGGTTAGCTCTTTCACATTAGACCTAACTTTTTCTTAAGCTAGAGGATATTTAGTAATTTGAAGTATCAAAATTCAAATAGAAATTGCTTCCTCATCAAAACAAGGTGAATTGGTCACATGAGCTACAACATAGAAATATCGAAACAAAATAAAAGGGAGCAGAAAAATACCCCACCTGGACGCTTTAATTACTCTCCCCTTCACGTTTTCTCCTTAACTGATTTGTCTGATAAGGTTAAGACCCAGCTCTGACTCTAATTGAAACCTAATAGAATGAAAACTTAACTTTACTTTCTTCACCAAGAACCTTAATACTCTAAAGCGCCAGAAACCAATCCTTTTCTAAATTACAAGTTCTGCCTCCTAAGTTAAAAATTTACTTTCCGCTTTGCTTTAGCCATCAACAAAAAGAAACAACGCCATTTTCATATTCCCAATCACAACTAAAAAAGCCTCAAACCTTAAAACCCTCCCCTTCTGACTTTAGGAGAGAATTCCAGACACTTCAGATCATGGTATCAAAGCTTTTCGTCCTCCTTGTCAAAGATATCTCCCAAGATGTTGAATACCTAATATGGCAAAGATTTAGCAGAAAAAAATTAAAACTACGACACCATGTAGAAGATTCCCTTCCGCCAACAAAGTATTCTGGAGGAGATATCAAAGAATGTTTAAAGTTATGTTCTGTTGGTCTTCCATATCAAATTATGTTCTTGTAGACGATAAACACCCATACCTAACATCAATGCTACCAATTGTGCGCATCTCATAGGGTATCAACATGAGAAAAAAGCCATTTAAATAGAGATGATAAAAAATCCAAATCATGACATGGAGGAGCTAAAGCTGTCGGAATAAAAAAAGAAGATAATTTATCATTGGAGAATACAAAGAGGGGGGTGGACAACCTAAACTAGTAATGTAATAGATTGTCTTAATAAAGCAGGGCAACATATTTTTTTTTAAATGCTATAAGGAAATCATGAAAATTATGAATTCTTTCTTTTTTATGATTTTCTGCAACTGTTTGAAGCTTCAAACACTCATCAAAAGCCATACTACAATCTTGCGGGTACTGGATGCAACACAAATTTTGATGGATACAATCACCTAGTCAGTTGGTCTTTGGTCAGCCGATCAATCCGTGCACATTTCACACAGCACAATCATTACATCTTGCATAGTGAAGGGAGTTTGGACTACCTTTCAAAAACACCTGCATAATCAGCTTCTCTCACTAGATCCTGGGAGTTGTGAAGGTAGTGCTATAAAAAAGTAAATTCTAAGCCCTGCCTGGAAAAATCTAGTCAGCAACTTTAAGTTCGCTATATCTAATGGTATCTCCAAACTCTAAGACAACAATACCCCTGACCTCTACCAACCATGCAACGTAATCATTATACCATCTCATTTAGTGAAAATGGAGGTCAACAAGACTACCCATCCTCAATTATCACCCCAAGCAACCTACCATTCCCATCAAGCTTTCTCCCCCATCCCTTATGTAGTGAATTTTCAAAGGAGGAACAGACGGTCGGACACTAAAATTCAAATTTAATATTATTACTATCACTAACAATTAATCATACAAATAACCAAAAGAATCAATAACCATTTAAATTTTAATTCAAAATAAGAAAAGTAATTGTAAATTAATTACGTAATATTTTCTCTACTTTCATTCATGTTCTAGTACTACAATTTAAACGTAAAAATAATTTGTTTCAAATATTATGAGCTATTAATAAGACTGAATATTTATGCTTCTAAACCACATTAATGTAATGAAAAAAAAACAATATGCAAACTAGCCAAATATAATAAATCAATATAAATTTTTTAATTATTCATTATTCAATTATAACCATTCGAAAAGTTTTTGAACATTCTATACACAGTATCTTCTCTAATAGGGGGATTTACATACATAGCACACAAAACTTAGGAAATTAAAACTTCACTCAAATTTTAGTATTTACTTCTGTGGAACTTAAAACATTAAATTAAAATCTAAAAAAACACTAATGCTCGACTTTCATCATCTCCCTTTACCTTTCTTCATGCTTCAACATCGAGTGCAAGCTGCTGCCACCGCGGATCATTTGTGTTGAGCTCTGCCTTGTCGAAGCACAGCTCAACGACAAGCTTCTCCGGTTTTCTCAACATTGTTCTAGGGTTTGGTTCATACTAGCTTGCAGTTTTTTAGGTTGCAAGGTGAAGCTCGTTGACGTCGGCAAGTTCCAAAGATTCAATATCTGGCTACATAATTTTGAGGAATAGGAGGTGAAGGCTATTATTTCACTGTTCAACAAGTTTCTCGACTACACACAGAAGAAAAGATAACTTCTAATTTATAGTGAATGCGGCGAGGCACATAAAGGTGGCTGAGTTATCGTTGGAGTTCAAAATTGACGATAGTTGAGAAAGTCGAGATCCGTCTGCCATTCTGTCTGACCTTAGGAAGCACACCGTCAATAAGATTATCATGGCCATCGTCCAAGCAAACAACCAGTTCAAAAGCCCGCCTTTAACCAAGTTGACGCCTTCAAAGCCACCGCTGGCCTCATCGAATTTAATAGAGTTAGTGATGCGCTATAAAAGTAAAAGTAAAGAGTAATGTTTGGGTGCAAAAGTTGTAAATATCAAGGTTTTGTGTGTTAAGTATTTAAATCACCCTATCTTATATTGTATATATCATTTACATCCGTCCCGACAACATCATCTAAATTGTACCCAATAAGTTATATCAATTTTAAGTTTAGGTGCACGGAAAACCTTAGTATTCCTAATTACAACCATAAGGGGTGGACTCTATAAGTCAACCAAGCCATGCAAATATACTATATAGATTATTTTATTTACATTCAAAAAATCATTATATATCTCTCTATAATAATTACTATATGTAACAAATTTAAATGTACTTTGAGATTTGTAACATATATTTTAAATATGATCAACAAAATCTAAGAGTAAATAAGTCAAGAGCAATTTGTAGTGTCAATTTATTCAAAGAAGCATCCATATCATTTAAAGCATTTGATTTAGAAAAAATCAATAACACCACTATAAAATAGAAATAAAAGTACTTATCATAAGCCTTATTATGCAAACACTATAACTCGATCTCGACCTCGCTCTTAATCTCACGAATTGGTATTCCTATAAATTACTCTGATCGGATAATAAAGCACCAATGAAATATAATTATTTAAAATAATTCATTATTCTTATCTAACTTTGCTTGCAATCATTCTTTCAAATTTAAACAATATTTCGCTTGAATTCTTCATTATAGTTTGACCACATTAATACTTATTACTAATAAAATATTATACTCAAAATCATCTAAGTAATTTAATTGTTAATAATTTAATAATGACATGTTTATTTTGGAAAATTTTGCAAACACCTACAAATTTTTATTTATAATTTATAAATATTGTAACTACATAATTTTAACTAAAGATATTATTTCTTAACACACATACATGTGTTTTTATGTATATCAATATATATTACTAAACTATTAAACTTATAAATTTTTATCAAATATATAACTTAACATTATAATTTTTATTTTATAACCTTTATTTTGAATGTGTGAATTAAAATATAATTATTTGTATCAAAAGTGTTGGAGACGAGTTGAAGTGGGGGGCTTACCTACCATAGTCACCCATGCGGTAGAAGAGCCGAACCGGCCGGATCCACCAGGGTGACCAGGGCAAGCCAACCAGCCGACGGGTCCAAGGCTACAATGTTGCATTTCTTATTCAGAGTATTGAGACTTTTCCTTCTCTATTTGTCACCGTTACCTCTCTGTTTTCTGCCAGCCTTCCCTTCTTTTTCTAGTTGCAGCTCAAAGAGGAAGCATCCCCTTCCTATTTTACCTTCTAGCTATTATATATTTGTTGTTTTCCTTGCTTAAGGTTAATTTTTAGTCTTTCTGAATTCAGATTTCTGTCCAGCTCGCTATCTGTGGTTGTTTTCCCTTCCAGGGTTGTATCCAAAGGTGAGGAGGTGCTCCGATTGTAACTAGTTCGAGGTGGTGATCGTCTCCAAAGGTTTGAGGGGTGCTTCAAATGTAACTTGATCCCGCGGACCCATCTTCCCCAACTCCCCTCCGCAGTGTCCCCTTCCCATGCTTCCAAACGTCAACCCATGCTTTTGGGTTGCAGAATCCCCCCAAAGCTTCCTATTGGTTGCCACCCCAACCCATGAGTTCTCTTCCTTTTGGGTCGCAGAATCCCCCCAAAGCTTCCTATTGGTTGCCACCACTCTTGTTCCTAGCTTCCTGTTGCTTGTTGTCCATCTACTTTTCGCTATCCTACCTACCTATGTGCCTATCCTCCTACTGTTTGCACAGACCCCATTCAGGCCTGTTGCTGATTGTCGCAGCTCCCATCCAAACCTCATGTTGATTGTCGCAGCTCCCATACAAACACCTGCTACCAGTCGTTGCACATCCACCTCCTTTCCTGCTTGCTTTCAAGCCATTGTCCACCCCTCTCACCCTTGCCCTAAAGAATCATTTATGTTTGTGTTATTACTTCCTTATTATCAAGAGTCTTAGTTGGTAAAATCATTAAAACTCAGCAATAACATTTTCATTTCTGTTGTGATTTGGGTTAACTCTCATAACATTTGGTATCAAAACAAATTTAACCCTAATCCTATCCTAGGATTTTTAAGCATCCGCCTTACCACCCCACCAAAAAAAATTATTTCCTATTTTCACGTCATAGCCAAACTTTGACTTAACCCTAATTCCTCCTTGTTGATTTTCAAAATCAACAACCACAAATTAATTTTCATACACCTTTAATTCGTCGCATACACCCTCTTTCACCTCCCAACCTTAAACTCAAGTCATGACGCTAAGGAAATGAGTGCTTGAATCTACCTGCGAAGAGATAAACCAAGAGCTTCATCGTCTCCAGCAGAGACTTGCAGAGATGGATGAGGAAACACATGGGAGACTTACCCTTGATGGTGAGAGAGAAAGTCGGGGAGGTAAATGTGACGAGAATTTCAACCCCTTCCATAGGGAGGATTTTAGTGAGGAAAAAGAAAGGGGAAGACGTTTCAAAATCCAATATCAGAGGAGGCCTAGTGAGGAAACATTATTTGGAGGACACAAAGATTTCAAAATAAAAATGGATCTACCAAAGTTTGATGGAGGAATGGATCCATATCATTTTATCGAATGACTACAATCATTTGAGAGAATTTTGGAGACAAAGAGGTGCCAGAAGATAAAAGAGTGAAACTTGGAGTTATCAAATTAAGAAAGAGTTCCTTACACTTAGACAACTTGTAAAGACGAAAAGAGAAGGAAGTGATAAAATATTCAAATGTGAAAGGATAAAGATAGCGATGAAGAAAAAATACCTCCCACCCCATTACTGCCAGCATATGTTTTTGAGACACCACCACCTGCAGCAAAGAGACTTATCAGTTGAGGAGTTCATGATGCAGTTTGATCAGTTGTAGATGAAGTGTGATTTGGTCGAGCCAAAGGAACACACCATAGTCCGTTATCTCGGAGGACCTAAAACCCGTTATTAACAATGTGATACAATTGTAGTCTTATTGGTCACTTGGAGATGTCCATACCTTACCATTGAAAATGGAAAGGCAGCAGAAACAGAGTAGGCAACCAACACTAGTCAGGTAGTCACCCACAGTTGGAGACACCAGTAGGAGCACACCTCAAAGATTTGAGAAAGTTGGTTCATATAAGAATAAAGTGACCCCCAACGAGAAGAAGTCACCCCCATAGATTTGGGCACATCACCTCCAGCTGCCTGACAAGTTGGGTTGTTTTTATCAAGTAGGGAGTCATGGAGGAGGTTAGCAATGACGAGGCTGCTGAGGAATAAAGGGAGTATCATCTTCTATCAAATGAAGGAGAGCTTCTCGTGTTTTGAAGGGTCCTATAGACCGAAGATACGAGGGATTTGAAGTGGTTTTGTCACAATATATTCTACATTCGTTGCACTGTGAACGCCAATGAATATAGTTTTACCGTGGATGGAAGGAGCAACAAGAACGTTAAGTCTATACAAATGGTGGAGAATTCAGATCTTATAACTCAGAGGCACTCACAATCATATTTTCTAATGTGGCTAAAATAGGAGAATAGAGTTAGCATTGACCAGAGGTGCCTAGTAGTGTTTCCAATTGGGAGCAAGATGCAGGATCAGATGTGGTGTGACGTGGTCCCCATGGATGTCTATGACCTTTTGTTAGGGAGACCATGGTAATTTGACTAGAGGACTGAACACGATGGATTCAGAAACACATACTCTTTCGCCAAAGATGAAAAGACATAATCCTCCCTTCAATAGAGAACGAGATCACCGGTGCCTTTGCCAACACAGCAGCATCAGTGGGCCCAGTTTTGGTGACAACAGAGGATCATAGGACTAAAACACCAGTTCCAGGCACGAGACAGACACGACAGAGAGCAATTCAGGATATCACGGTCGATACCTAACCACCACAATTTGGGGAGGTTCAGGCTACCTTCACATTGGATCAAGTTGAGTCGACCCTAAAGTACTTTGGAAATATTCCGTAGCATAGACGAGATACGCGGACTCGGTTCAATTCAATAGTGGACCCCGATGATAGCGGATCGATAGAGATGTATGCTCGCAAGTGGAGGAAAATCCTTCGGTGCTTTGGGAGGCAATATAGCTTACAGTGGGACCCATGTGTCGTTAGAATTGAAGATGGAGAACCAAAAGCTTCGACAAATGAAGTCGAAGCTCCCCCAACCCCAAGAGACTGACGCAAGGTCTTACCTGCTGCAGTCACTCTATGGAAGAAGGGCAAAACCGGCTGATTCAATTAGGGAGAACAAAGCCATCCAACCAAACGACCAGTCCAAGGCCACAATGTCGCTTTCCTATCAGGAGTGTCACGTCATTTCCTTCTTTGTTTTTCACCCTTGCCTCTCTGTTTGATGTCAGCCTTCCCTTTATTTTCTGGTTGCCGCTAAAGGGGAAGCCTCCCTTCCTATTTTATCTCCTAGCTATTATATATTTGTTGTTTTACTTGTTTGAGGTCATTTTTACTGTCATTCTGAGTTCTGATTTTTGTCCAGCATGTCGTCGATTGTTGTTTTCCCTTATAAGGTTGTATCCAAAGATGAGGAGATGCTCCGACTGTAACTCGTCTGAGGTTGTGATCGTCTCCAAAGATTCGATGGGTGCTCGGTTGTAACTCGATCCTGTGGGGATACCTATCTTCCCCAACTCCACTCCACAGTGTCCCCCTCCCATGCTTCCAGCCGCCACCCCTGAATTCCCTTCCTCTTGGGTCACAAAATCCCCTAGAGCTTCTTGTTGGTTTCCACCACTCTTGTTCCTAGCTTCCTGATGCTTGATGTCCATCTACTTGTCATTATCCTACCTAGCCTACCCACCTATCCTCCAAATGTTATTGAAGACCCCATCCACGCCTGTTGCTAATTGCCGCAACCCCCATCCGGACCTCCTATTGATTGTCGTAACCCCATCCCGCCACTTGATGCCTGCAACTACACATCCACTCCCTTTCCTGCTTGCTTTCAAGCCTCTGTCCACCCCTCTCACCCTCATTCTAGAGAGTTTGTTATAGTTTGTGTTGTTATTTCTCTATTATCAAAAGTTTTTGTTCGTAAACCCTTTGAATTTCAGCTATAGAATTTTCATTTCTATTGTGATATGAGTTAACTTCAGTATCACAATTATACTTTTAATTTATAGGAGAATTTAAAGTAGGCTTCAATATTTGCAGATAGTTTGTATGCAGCTCAATAAATAAATAAGAACCTCAGCAAAAAAATGCCATGTTCAAAAGTCCCAAGGAAATTCAAAAATTAATTCAATCTCCCTCAGGAAAAAAACTTCTCAATTTAGAAGACTGGGTCATTTTACTTAACAAGCTTTCTCAAGCTCATCTCCTTTACACGCCTATATATAACGGGGTTCTTTATAACATGGATAATCATATTAAAAAAATGAATGGACTGTGATCTCAGTCATGGTTCTTACCACTCACTTCCGAACTTCACAGCAATTTTGAATACAATGGGATCCTATCCATGGTTTCTACTACCCCTCCCTCCCTGCAAACACATCGCAAACATAAAATGAGAAAAGTTTTCCGAGTTTCAGGTCCTCCGGACTGCTTTCAAGTACTCTACATGAAGAAACCAGATTATAATCATCATCGTATGCTCTGTAATCATCTCCAGCATGCTTGCTCTAATCACCCAATATTCTAATTAGGTTGAAAACTTAGCTCTAACACTAGCACACAAACCTACTAATATCAAACCATTAACACCATTAGATTACTCAGAACACACACCTTCTCAGGAACCTCAAACCAGCTCTTTCTTACGCGATATAATCTCCACCAAGAAGACATAGTGCCAATACTTCCTTCTTCCATCTAAATTCAAGCCATAAACAAAATGTTAAGCCCAGACCTCCCGCCACACAAGCACCAATAGACATACAGTCTGAAACCTAAACGGTTATCCATCCAAATTTAATAATGAATTCCTTCAGCCTACTTTTGAATAACACAAGTACGACGTTGACGCATAATTTCATAGAAGAACATAAAATCACCAATTTAGGGGCATAAGCTCCATGATAAACAGACATATGCACGGTTCTTGTGATTCCAAAAACATGTTTTCACTGACAGACTGATTATCATTAAATGAAACAAATGCATCCTCTTCACTTCCAGCAAATACAAAATTACCTGAATTTCAAGGGGATGGCCATGAATTCCCATACGTCTATCTATCATGCATGAACCATCTGTCACCAGTAATGTAGGAAACATGTCAAAGCCATCAGAAAGACACAATTTTAGAATCATTGTAATTCCTGTCTGTACATCAATTCTCTCCTGAACTGAAAGATCCCCAGAACATTTTCCATATGCTCTTAGCAAAATAATCCACCATAATCCTGCAATTAAAAGCAACTAAATGAAGACTTTCAGTTCGTACAAGGAATTAAGAATAGAAAAGAGATTTTCCAAGTGACAACTGTGAAATTAGTCCAAATTTCCTAATGAATAAACAATAAACAATAAACAAGCCAGCAAAGATGTAAAAAAGAGTTGTTCTTCAAAATAAGCCCGTAATATGCAAGATAACAAATGATAGAGAACAAAAATTTAAGTGCTAGAACATCTTACCTGAATCTACTGGGGCAACACGCCCTATTGCAGCCTCTCCGAAGTCTGGATCCAGCACCTCCTCAGTTGCGGAATCATCGCCATCTAGTGGAACTGTCCGAACTTTAAAGCTGGCTGGCATCAGTCCTTGGCCTGGACTGTGGCAGTCCATAGTTTTCTCCCAGCTCTACCATGATATACCAAATGGTTGTAAAGAATTGCTAGTTAGAAGTTAAATCTAACATCTAAAAACTAATTAACTGAAAAACAGTATTACAATGGCGAAATGAGAAGTTGATCATGATAAAATTCAGCCCCTCCCAAAAAGCATTGTGCAACATATCTAAATAGTAGAACAGTTACAAGATGAGGGCCAATATTTCATGTGAAGTTCAGATTTCAAAAGAAACGATAAAAGATTTATATCATCACTTAAAGCTGATGCAATGCTCCAAATCAGTTACTTGCTTCGGAGACGTGCAGAGAACACAATTAGAAATTTGAGAACATCAATAAAAGAAATCAAAGAAAAACTAACATCGACAAATAAAAGTAGTCTACTTTAGAGGTATACGGAACACAAAATGATGTTGCTTAGATCTTGGTTCTTTACAATAAATCCCTATAATTATGTTAATGACGTTGGCAACTTCACTTAAAATTTTTTTGCATCAAAGTCAAAATTTTGATGTGACCCCAATTAAGTAAAAGAGTAAAATATTATTCTTGTGACTAAGCGGGGTTGGGTAGCATTTACATTTCCTTATGCATCTAGTAAAAAAATGTTCACCTTTATACGTCTATGCTCTATATCCCTCTTTCTCCAACGTCGATTTGTTATCATTACATAAGGAGAGATTGTTAATACCATGAGCATATATTTTTCATCACGTGTTACGATTGGTTCATTAGTGGCTTGATGATGAAAAACCTTAGGCAGCGTCATCTACTACTTTGCTTAGTATTTAACAGGCTAATTATTTAAAACAAAATCATGGATATTCATACATATGACACTAAGCTTACTTGACGCATTTGCAACTCAAAGATAAGCTCAATATGAAAAATTCATGGAGACCCAAGATTGCAATTAAGATTTGAAGAAATTTATTTTAGTATAAAGATAAAAGGTCAAAACAGTAACCGGACTATTTGTATGAGGAAATTTTAATCCCAACTATCTAATATATTCAATTTAATCTCTACACACCTCACTTCTGATTCAAAATATTTTCTCTACTGAACTACTTTAGATAAAACTTGAAAAGTTGAGGAATTAATATAAATCAAATTAAAGGAGTCTAATAATAAAATTAGACACATTAGATAGTATGAAATTAAAATAGGCCCCTATAAATAGTCCGGGGGGGGGGCCATTTTGACCTATTTTTCATTGGCTGTGTAGTTATAAATTTTTCATTATACTTGAACTAGTTTGATTTACCTAAAGATGGAAGGATAATGAAAAAGAGTTCAAACATTGATTACATTTTTTACAACTAAATAAAAAGATGTTTTAATTATTCTAACAATATTATGTTCATATAAAACGAAATGGAGCATTTTAGTTAAAGCTAAATATACTCATGTTCGAAGTTGCATAAGTTTTGAACTTGTAGTCATTGATTTTAAGGTAAGTTAAGGTTATGTAAATTAATTTAGAATTAATTTAAGTGATGATAAAAAATATGATCATCGCCAAAAATAATTGAAACATGTTTAATTCATTATATTACTTGTGTTTGAAACTTTGACTTTTTAAATTATGATTTTTTTTTTGAGGTATTTTTAAATGAAAATAAAGTTAATGATATTTCATATTTTTAGCAAAATTTGAAATTTTTACCAAAACCTTTTTACGCATCAATTTTCTACAAATCAATTTTCACATTTTTCAAGGCCGTTTATTATATTTAAAATGTCATGTTAGTTAATTTGTTGGAAGATAATAATGACTCCCCACAAACCCATTAATCATTCCTTCTTAACTACGTTAGCACATAGCTAATCTTTAATGTTTCTTGCGGCCACTTTATGAAAGCCGAACCTTTCTTGATTTTCCCTTGCGCAATCGCCGTTGTGTTTCCCGTTCTTTATTTGTTGTGTCAACATTCTTGATTTTGCGATTCTCTCTCTCTTTTTTTTTTTGCTCACCGCCTTTTAAAATCATGATTCTTGCCTTTTCTTCCTGCACCGGCTCTGCACTAGCTCCTTTCCCTATTAAAGTGGTGGGTTAGGGCAGTGCAGGACTAGCCTCTAGCATTAGCGAGCCTCCACAACCCTCTTCCCCTATTCTTTCGGAAACCCAAATAGTACGTCTTCTACTCTCTCTCTTATCCTGAAGTCTTAATAGTTCGTCGTTCTACCTTCTCCCTCACCTAGACAGGGTTGCCAACAATAGGTGAGTCTTCTTCCTCTCATTTCCCTTTTTTTTCTTTTTCTTTCTTCTCCTAAGGAATGATTAATTAATTTTCTATATATATATATATAGTGATAAAATTAAGTTGTAGTTCATTTAAATTGAACGTTAATGTGATATATCTAATTTCAAGCAAAAGTTTTAAAAATATTATTGAGAAAAGTGACAATTTTATTCTTAACTTAGTTCTGCTTACAATAATTAGAATATTTAATTATATGACCTTCAGAGGGGATTTCAGGTCAACGGCATGAATTAAATTTTAGTAGATTAAATAATCTCATATTGTTTGCATTGAGGTCAGTAGTTATTATTTATTAAGGCATAAACATATCATTCGTCGTTGTAGGCGTTATCCTTAATATTTGTATTAAATTCCTATCTATTTATAGTTTTGTTAGTCATACTATTTGAATTCTATTAATATTTGCAAGTAGATTTCATTTCTTGTTCATAATAAATTTCATGTGTAATTAGTCTTGTTTTATTGTTGTATAGATTTCTATTTAGTTATGTGTGTAGTATTGATTATTTTTTATAATATTCATGTATTAAATTTTATTGTTGTATTTTACAATTGTGTATAAATACTGATGAGCATATTGTAAGTTATACTCATATGACTTGATTATCATGCATAAAGTATGCACGATATTATAATATTATTATGTCGGTATTAAAACTTTTTTATGACTAGGTGGACCGACGGGTACTCAGAGAAATCATTTAATTTTTATGGAATTGATGCCCACTTGTTTTTTAGGATGTTGTAGAAAATCGACTGTATATAAATATATTAATATGTCTACATTGCACTAGCATACTTAAAGATTATAGGTAGTGTTAAAAGAATAATAAATCATATGTATATAAGTACATCGGATATTTTGACATAAATATTCATATAAAAGTGCATAGGTTCAAGTTTATATTCATGAACATGAGCATTTGTCCCTCTTTTATTATTGCAAAATTTTGTTAGTCTATGTAAAATATAATATCGTTCTGTTCTACATGCCCCTCTTCATTATCATTTTCTTACTTTAATAAAAATAGTTATTTACTAGGCTTGAAATGTTAAACTTGCTCGTTAATATTTTTATATAACAAGGTATCTCCAACAATTTGGAGAATCGTTTTCTGTGAAAAATGCATATAATGTATTAATAAAAGAAAAGGATTACAAAAGAATGCAAAGAATAAAAATATGCATGTACAAAATGACTCCTATCATCACTAGGAATAGCTGAAAGATTAATATACCCATTTACATCTTTCAATACAAATTCCTATCTAAAGCTAAAGTAGCGCCAAAATGGGTTGCACAGTTGCCTTCTCTCTTAGTATGCCAAAAAATCATTTCTTTAAAGGAGGCCAAAAAAGAAATATCTTAGCTTAGGCTGCGATGCCACTCCCAAAACTTCCTAGTCACCGATTCACACATACAGCGGCTGATATTAATGTTATCTCCTTCGAGAATGACAACTTTGTGTTCATACATCCAAGGCTCAACAATTCGTTAGATGGCAAGGATGGCCTAGACTTCAACTCTAACATTGTCCCAATGCTCAAATCTGCGGCCCGTAGCAATAATAATGCTCCCTCGATCATCGCGGATAATTGCGCCCTCCCAGGCAATACCAAAGGATGAAAGAGCCCCATCAACGTTGATTTTGATCCATCCAGGGGGAGATACCAGGGTGAAGGAGAAAAAACCTTTTTGGTTGGCTCACATACCACTGCTCCCGAAATGGAAATAAATCCAAATTGGTAAGAGCTTCAAGCATTTTATTAGCAATCGTGATTGTTGTCCTAGAAGATTGGCCATGGACTTTTGTGTTTCTAGCTCTCCAGTAATAATATACAACATAACAAAAAAAACCAACCCAGGAGAAAATTTCCTAACTTAAGATTTATTTTTTGGTATTTTTAATATTTATGTTAATTATTATACTTTTCTCTTTTGATCTTGCATGGTTATTTCTCTGTTGCCTTCAATTTTTCTCTTTTATTTTTTGATTTTTCTTCAATGGTCTCAGTTGTTGAACTCTTATTTAAAAAATGAAATAAAATTTATCTTTCTATGTTTATTTTCGTTATTATTTATATAATCTTTTTTTTTTTGAGAAAATAAAATAAGTTTATATTGCTTTCATCATGTGTTGCATTGTCGGGATGTAAAAATTGTGAGACCTGGGGTGTAACACACTTAGTAGAACCTATTAAGCGATTGTGAGATCCTCATAAAATAGTAACGACTAGTTTAATAGCAGCTAAGAGGTAATATTTTACCATACTTCTATTAATAGGGTGAAGGGATTTTTCTCTTTTTGAGAAGCCCTTAAGCCTACATTAAAGGTGCAAATAAGCTATAATACCGCATATAGAAAGAGGAGGATGTGTCTGATGGATAAATCAATTGAAGGAGCACAAAATTGTTCGGACAAAGTAATCACCTTGAAGTACTTAGTGATCTCCCTTTCTCAACCTCTAGTAGTTAATTTGTCCTTGTTTCCATTAGTATAAATTTCAATCTATCAATTAGAGAGATTTTGTATTTTGATTCGTTTAGCATTAGTTTATTACACCACCAAAGCCTTGATTGGAAAGGTAAAATCACTTGCAACAAAATTCTTAGATTTGTCTTGCCCATAAGGAAAGGTGTTTTCAGTTATGCCTTTCATGGTATTGAGAGTACATTTGGTGTAAGTTTCATCCAGCATAGAGCTTCTCCTCCACCATAAGGAAAACGCCATAGCTTGATATATGAGGGGATTGAGACGATCCATGGGCAATGTGGTACAATTACAACCCCAAACCAAGCCTTGAAGGTGGAGAGACATCACGGTAGTATGAGGTCCATACTACCTTTCAAAAATAATTTCATCATCGAATTAGGCAACAAGAGTACACCCAGTGAAGCACCTAAGCTGAACCCGCCAGTGAAAAAACCCGTACAAAGTTAAGAAAATGTGGAGACTGTCGGTAATCCTAAATTCATCCCAGCCAGGAAATGCTTCAAGTACCACATATTTGAGCACATATTGTCCAAACAAAAGGGTGAAATTCTTCACCGAGTAGAGTGCAGTGGAGGATGCAGAGGGTAAAGATCAAGAAGAGGAGAATGAAAAGAAATATCAGCTGCCCGTAGATGAGGGAGAGAAGCTAGTAATTTGATGGATCCCTGACAACCCACGAGAGAGTAACAGTTGCTTGTCATAATAGATGTGAAGGGAAAGGTGTGAAGCCTTGTCATAGATGAGGATAATTGTGATAATATTATATCTACACATATGATAGATAAATTAAGTCTCACTACTCAAAAGTATTCTCAACCATATTTCCTGACTTAGTTTAAAATGAGGAGTAAGATCAATGTTGACAGGAGCTACATCAAAGATTTTCTATTGAAAATAAGTTTCAAGAGCAACTGTGGAATGACGTAGTACTTATAAATGTCTACCACATCCTAATAAATTGTTCTTGACAGTATGATCACTACACATATTATGCGGCTACAGGAACACGTATTCTTTCACAAAAGATGGGATCTCAATGCACAATTGTCTTGGAAGGAGTCTAAGGTGTTTAAGGATGTGATGACACGAACGACCTTTTTACAAGTTATGAGAGAGGCTAATGTGGGGGCTAGGGGAATGCTTCAACCCGATTCAGCAGGGACCTACCAG